>NW_015505765.1:655981-670324 GCF_001515645.1 Sinocyclocheilus grahami | reverse complement strand
TCGCCAGACTGATATACTATTTTACACACACACACACACACACACACACACACACACACACACACACACGTTTACTTAGCTATCTAAATGGGGACATTACATAGACTTTGATTGTTTTTATATACAGATAGTTGTACACTTTTTAATCTAAACCCACCCCTACCCCTCACAGAACACTTTCTGCATTTTTACAATTTCAAAAGTTCAAAAATTAAAAAAAAAAACTTGTTTACTTTATTTTAACAGTTTTACAAATGAGTACATCCACAAATTTAGGTTTTTGCCGATTTTGTCAGGCTTTGCTCACTTTTGGGTACAAATTTGTCCCCAAAATATAGTTAAGTAGGTACACACGCACTCACACACACACACACACACACACACACACACACACATGATTCCACTCAATCAGCTTATCTTTGTAAAATGGAACAGCTTCTTAAATAACTGAATGTGCACTCTCAACTTCAGCCAATCAAGCATTATATTATGATATTATTATAATTAAGCACTATTTAATGATAGAACTAGTGATTAGAACTAAAACTTGGTAACCATGAATGAATGCATATTTGTCATTTTAACTGAACTTAGGACTGGTGTTGGTGTTTATTGTTGGTCATAGGTAATAGTAATTATTATTAAAAGATACTACTACTATTATTATCTGCTGGGTTCATGAATATTAATCCCGGTGTCAGTGTTCGCTTGAACTGATTTGCTGAAATCAAAACAGGGACGTTAATAGATGAGCACCAACCTACGAGAGCGGTTCGCGCATTAGCTCCGCCCACTGCCGAGAAACCAGCATATCTTCTGCTTGTTCTTAAAAGCTGAATAATTCTAAATGAACTTTGTTATTTTGACAGGAAAATGCAACAAAGAATATGGTTTACATGTAGCGTGTCAATTCAGCGTGGTATGCAAGACTCTCTCTCTCTTTGCATGTGTGAGAAACACAGCGCTATCAGTAAAGCGACGGCGAGTCGTGTGCCTTCACACTAGTTTACGGTACGTCAAATACAGGTGCGCTGCGTGCTACATACTGCGCATCCATTGAGTACATGACATGATCCATTGAGCGCATCCAAATAGTACAGATCACTTGACCGGAGAGCGAAACTCAAGTGCTCAGTCAGCGTGTTTATCGAGTGAAAATCGGTGTTGAACGCCTCTCACACACATTCTGGCATGTAAAAACTAAGAATTTATTAGCCAATGGCTAATGTTAGACATTATTTAGTCGCCCAGAGTAAGATTTAGTCACAAATGCGAGTGATTTACTCGCAATGTAGAGGGTTGTAATAATTACATATTAAGGTACATCTGTGAAAATACAGTGCTAATATTTATGACTGTCTTCATTTTCTTTTGATGACAGTAGCTGGTTTATAAGCACTTATCATTACACGTAAGGAAAGCATTTAATAAGCGACCCAAACTCATGCTCATGTTGAGCATTATTTACTGCAAACCAAGCCACTCTGAGACACTGAAAACTCTGGATCATGAGATACTCACATGTAAAAGAATACAGTGCCTTGCATCACTTTGAAACACGCAGCACATATATTAATTTAATTCAATCTCAGCATCTGCTATTTGATATGCACTCTAAGCCATATCAGAATTTAAATTTTTCTTTTGATTTATCGTGCAGCCCTGGTATAAGCCCACAAATTTTGCTTGTGTTTGTTTACAGAACCTTAATTCTTTCCTTATTCTTAAACTTTTACTTGAGTCCAGCTAACTGTCACTCATTTTTGAAATGCATGAACTTTTGTCCATTGAGGTTTCTAAACATGACCACAGCCTTAGCTTTACACAAACAGACCACAGACTCTAACCTTCTTGACGGTTAAGCACCGGGTTTCCTCTTTCTCCCTCTCTCAGTCTGTCTGGGAACCCGATACCTGCTTTCCTCTCATGCTCTGAGTGGTGGCTGAATTTCTAGCTCTTGTCTGGTTGATTGACAGCCACAGTGTGTAGCTCAGTTTACAGCCTCCAAACACAACCCATCAGAACGGCAGAAAGACTCAAGCAAAGGCAAGTCTTTACTCTGCAGAATATGTGTGTTTGTGCATGATTCAGTCATTTCAAAGGCCAGCTTTTGCCAGGTCAGCTTCTTTTACCCCCTCCACTCCAGTCTGAGAGCACATCTGTGTCTTGGCTGGCTGAAACAGCTCCCTGTTGCCTGAAAACCAAGTTTTAGCATGGTGGTATAGTTTCAATTCCAGACTGACTTCCCCCTAGTATTTAGTACCCGGTTAGTTTTTATCCTTCTAGTTTTTTATAACATTAACCCCTGGTTTCAAAAACAAGGCTTAAGGCTAGTCTCAGGCAATGTTGCTTGGCCACTTTCCCATTGAGAATGGGAATCAAATCTGGATTCTTTAGATCGGTCATAGGCCCTGTGGTTGCCCGTTGCCCGGCAACATTGCTTAAAAAGTTGCTCAGTGCATCATCAGCATCAGTCTAAAATGCATGTTAATCTTAAAATGTCACACCAGTGTTGTTGTTTTTAAGGCATCTGTATAAAAGCTGCTTAAATATCCTAATTTAACAAATGCCTAGTCCTGTCTTAAGCTAAACTCCGTCTATGAAACCTGGCCTAAGTCCTGTTCACACTAAGATGTCAAACAAAACAATGCATCTGTGTGGATTCCTGAAAAAAAAAATTCTTATTTTATTATGTTATAATAAAACTAAACTATATAACAAGATGTAACATTTTCCACTGAAAGATTTTTGTGTGTTTGAAAATCCTATTGATATGATAAATGCCTTATCAGCAAGCAGAGCAAAAGGCAGCAATGTGTTAACTAAATAAAAAAAAATATTTACAAATTGCAAATATATAACAAATTGGAATGCTTATTTTACAGTATTATTAGCTGTCTAATTGTTTTTCATTTTGATGTATTCCTGTATTACTCTGGCATTCTACTATAACTCTAACACACTATAACAATTTCATTCTAGTAGACTGACAACATATTTTTCATGTTTTAGTGATGGTTTGTATTAGGGATGTAACGGTATACAATGTGATTTCCGTTAGTGATCATGTGATCTTCGGTTAGGAGATCTTGTGATGCTTTTTAAAGCAAAGTTGGGGTTGATTTCGAGTTCACATACAAACATAAATAGAATAGGCTAATTAAATTTGTCTATTTTAATGTAAGACAACATATTTTTCGTCAGTGATAGAAATATGATTTAAGACGGTAGTGTAAGCAAGTTTAGTTTGAAAACGTTTAATAGTAAATAAGACACAATTAGACAATATTTGAATAAAATAATAATAATACATATTTATTTGCAACAACTAATGGAGTACTGAATGCTGCACACACACGCAGCGTTGTCAAGGTAACATTTGGTCAAGTCATTCCCTTCGCCAAACATTAATCTCAATTCAATATTTTATATCCCCGTATTTATATATTATTATAGGTAAACAAAACAAATCTGTTTAATAAGTTAACTATGAATATACAATACATTATCCCTTAAATGTCAACCTTATAGTTTGAACGTTCGTTCGTCTTGGCTCAAAGCCACTTGCTGATAACTTTTCTTCGCGGAAGCTTTGCGTTAATTACAAGTGAGATAACGAAATATTTAATCTCTAATCAATATTGGTCAGACTGATGCTGGCTGGACAGGATTTACCGCAAGTTTTCAAAATCGTGATAATCAAATACGGTTTTGATGATAATTAAATTTTAAACGATAATACTAACCGTCAGGGCATTTTATCGTGATTTATTGTGAAACCGGTAATCGTTCCATCCCTAGTTTGTATTTTGCATGAAATCTGTTTTCCAACTTATCGTATTCTAGCTTGTTCATTCAACTGTTCATACAGTATATGCAACAGTTCTTTAGGCCAACAAACAAAGATTTATGGCTTGCACAGTAAATAGATTTGTTGTTAAAATATATTTTTGTTATTTGTGTTGTGTTGTAATGGCACACATAGCGTGAATAAGCCTAAATAGCGAATAAAATGTTTTAAAGAACTATGCAAATAGCCAGTTGGGTCAGAACTGTGGCAGGGTTGTATAAAGATCTGTTTCTAGATTCGAGTCAGGGCCAGGTCAAGTCCTGGGTCCCGTTCCCATTGTTTTTCCATTATCCCCAAGTCTTTTCCAAAGAGTTGTGCTCTGTCTAGCTGTTTAAAAGGAAGAACACGTCCTGTGTGTTGAGTGTTATTTCTGCCCCAGACTAACAGCTACTGGGTGCAATGATGGAAAACAAGATCCTGTCCCCCAACCTTGTATGTCCCATTTTGAGGAAATTTTGATGTAGGAGAATGGAGTCTCTCCTTTCTCTCTGCTTGAGAATGTTGCCTAGAGGGAACGGAAGTAGACCCTGACAGAACTGTCATCCTATCCTAGTAGTGCCAACCAGCTTTAGCTTGAGTGTGCGTGTGCTGAACTGCTGAAACAGCCTGTCAGCAGCATCTCTCAGGAATACCAGGGCAACTGACTGTCATACAAGCAGCTCAAAACAGGATCTTGTTTTACCACATGTTTTCTTGGAGTCAAACTTAGTAGACATGGAACTGAGAGGTAGGAAGTTTAATTCACACTGTGTTTGAAGTGTGGACATACACTGAGACAGAGTCTTTGTCAGTGTGATATCAAGCCTTTGCCTTGGTCATGTTTATGAACTGCCGTAGGTCGTCCTACCTTTCCTTGCCCTTCACAAGGACAAACACTCAAAGCTTTTCTTTTTTTTAACCACTCACATTACTCCTTGCTCTCCTCTCTTGCTGTATTCACTTAAAAGAATCTGGCCAACTGCTCAGTACCGTTGTCATGGCAACAGCAGCCTCCTGCAGCATCTCCTCTCCCCTACCACCTCCCCCTCTGCTCTCATCCTCCCGTCCCCGGGTGGACCCGAGGGACCTGCGTCCGCCCCTGTCCTTGCCCCCAGCGCCAACCCCTTCTTGTGGAGGTAAGGTTATGATGTTAGAGTGCTCTTGCACTTGCTCCTGATCCAACCTCCTTTTCAACAGCATGCTGGATAACTAGGCATTGTGCGGTTCCTGTTTCATCTAATCGGTTTTCCTAATGGGGTGATATGGTTTAGTGGCTAAATGCTCATGGCGGGTAACTGAAGGCTGCATGTACCTGCATTGTGCCTTCAGCACTGTGCCCTTGAGCAATGCACTTAACCCCAGGTTACTCAAGGGGATAGTTTATGTTATAAATATACTATGTCACTTTTGATTACAGCATAAAAGAGTTTTTCTTTGTGGACCCTTTTCAAAGTTTTTTTTATATTTAGATAAAATAAAATATATGTACATTTATAACATTATACTTCGTATTATATCTCCTCTGCATTAAAAAAAAACTAATGCGAGGGTGTTTGTAATGCAGACTCTATGGGGGTGCTGGTAAATTTGACATCATTCTCTCTTTTGACTGCCGTTATCAGTCTCTCAATTTTTTTTGAAAGTCGTGAAAACACTATCATGTAGTTTTTCTTTTGCTATTTGAGCAAATGAGAATGCAAAATATATATATTTGTGGTACTCTCCCAATCACTGCTCTCGAAGTTTACCCAACTATGACGACTTCTGCTGAGAAACACAGAAAAATTAAAAAATGTCTATTGGCTACTTATTAATAACTGTAGGCTGATTATTCTGTTAGGGCCAGTTTCTGTTACTATGGATGGATAAATATTTGCTTGTTTAAATGGTTTTGGGTGTGTTTAGCTGTTTTTTAAATATAGCGCAGTACAATTAGGCATAAATGTATTATGATATATTCAAAATTATTTTGTAGACTATATATAATTAAGCAACATTGCAGTGATTTCAATGTTCTTTTAGTTTGGCCATTAATATGTTTATAAGAAACTGAAAAAAGCACAACTGTCAGGGCATGTCAAAACTTCTTCAGGGCCCAAAAACACCCTCAAAGCTTCCTTGCATCAATTTAGTGAAGAAGTCAGTGGAAAACATAACTTTACGGTTTTTACCTAGATTTTTGCGGATTTGTCTAGTAAATTTTTTGTGAAAGTTTTGAATCTATTAGGCTACCAAAATAATAAAGTTGCAACATTACATAAAGTCCTAATATTACAAGAATCATCTCATGATGTTGCTTTTATGGGAATAAAGTATGATTTAACTAATTAATCATAAGCATTTATTGCATTGATGAAGCTGCCGCGTCAGCGGCCTGTTGCTTAGGCTTGTTTTTTATTTGACTTAGCACTAAAGCATGGGTAGGATTTTTTTAAGTCTTATGCTCACCAAGGCTGCATCTGTTTATCAAAAATGCAGTAAAATTAGTAATATTGTGAAATATAATTGAAATAGAAAGCTACTTACAATCCTTGCTCAATAAAAGTATGAATTCCTTTATTGACCCCAAACATTTGAATGTTAATGTATTTTTAGCATCATTGCCTAGCCTTATTGAGCAGATAATTTTGAGCAAATATACTTGCCAATAAGTTTTGATATGGTTTGCGAAAGCCCTGCTCATTAACACGAGTGTGTGTACCTGTGTGTGTGTGTGTGTGTGTGTGATGCTTGTGGAGCAGAATGAGAGGGATTCTGCACTAATGAGCTGCTCTGGAATGTCAGAACACCATGTTCTGTCCCAATTGACTGTGTGTGCGTGCGTGCGTGCGTGCGTGCGTGTGTGTGTTCACCTTGATCCCTCACTGATCTCTTGTTTGATGACACAAATTACTGAGCACAGTCTGCTCTCGGTCGTTTTTAATTTGTGGGTTAAGAATATCTTCGTTCACAATGTAGGAACACAATGTGTGTATGTTTTTTGCATTGCAAGGTCACATTTGAGGATATTTAGAGAGCACAGTGATCGTTAGGATCAGTGTGGAAACTCTGACCTTCCATTCACATTCAGTAAAGCTAGAGGAAATCATTACAGGTTTGTTTTTTTCCTGCACAACTATTTTCTTGCCTTCCTTTGCACTGTCCATTCTCTATTGATCGTGATCACAATAATAGAAAATGTGTTCAAAATGATTTTCCTTTCCCTTGAAGCCTCATTTCCCCCGTGTATTGACTTGATGCACCAGACATAATTTCCCATTTCTAAAAGATGTTATCGTATGAGTGGAAAGGCTGTGTTTTGCAGTTCCCCAGAGGTTTAGACCTACAGAGAAGCTGCTGGAAATCAAGTCTTAAAACCTTTCAGAGCTCAACTCAACAGGACATCCAGGGAACTGTTCCAAAGGCTGCTTCTTATTTGCTTTTTCCATCGCTGGTCTTTCCTCTTTCAACACACACACACTCAATTTTCTTTTTTCCCCATTTTTTTTTCTCTAAATGTGAATGAAAGCTCCTTTTTGTTATATCTAGACTTACTGTTTCTCTCTTGTGATACTCTTGTTCTGACCAACTGTACCCAAGATTAGCAAATGAAATTAACCCCAATTGATTTATGAGGTTCAATGGCTATGTTCAGATCACTATATCTGGATTATATCTGGATGGTCATCCACTGATCAAGCATATAGTAGATATGGTGTAAAGAGTTAAAGAACTGCTCTAAACACCACATCTTTTTATAATCATCTCTTATATGATTCTTTCTGTTGAAGAATTTGGCAGTAAGTTTCACAGAAAGTTTCTTTCTATAAAATGCAAGATAATAGGTTAAAAGCTTATTGAATACATATGAATAAGAACTTTAATTTGTGTGTTTACAGGGTTACATGCTACATTGAACTTGCCACTGTGGTTGGTTTTGTGATTTTATTTATTTTTATGGGGGTTGGAGTATTGAATCAATTTATTGTTGATTCAGTTTGGTTTAGTAACTGTGTAAAGTCCATCAATTATTGAATGAGTTTAATTCCTCTATAAAGCAGCTCTGGAGAAACAGTGACATCATCAGCTCAGTTCAGCTCTCATACAATAGTGTCCGTGCAGTCAAATAATATTGCCAAATATAAAGTGTCCCCAACTAAACAAGCCAAAAGGCGACAGTGGCAAGAAACTCAAACTCCATCAGTGACAGAAATGGAGAAAAAAAAAGCCAGGGGGTCAGTTCTCCTCTGTTCCTCGTTGGGCATGTAATGGCATATAGAAAGTAGATAGTCATACCATCTAGCTTCTTAATTGCCAATTCAGCAGCCTCTAGTGTGGCATAATGGACAAAATCATAGCCTTTTGGTTCACCATTACTGTCGCACACCACTCAGCTCGAAAGAACTTCCCAAAAGCACAAGAGAGTGTCATATAGAGCAAGGTCGTTTATGTCCCTTGTGAAGCACTTAACAATTATGTTACCAATTCCACTTTTTTTTCAAAAAGGAATTGTGTTGAGCCCACATGATACGCATGGATTTGCCAAAGAGCTCAGAAAAAAAAATCGAAGTATCTAGAGCATTTTCAACATTGTGACGGTGTACAAAAGTAACAAAACCAAGCCCACGAGAGAGATTGGTTGCTCTGTTTCTGCACACTTCCACAAAACAGATCAGGTCCAAATGGGAGGAAGGTTGAAAGCAACACCTGTTCAGTCAGTCACGTGAGCGCAAATTACTCACTGGTCTCTTTGTTGACCGTTAACCTCACCTGAACTGAACTGTAGGACATGGTCATTTTGACTCTCCCTTTGTCAGAAAGCCCTTGGTACAAAGTGCTGTGAAGAACTCACAATGGATGAGTAGAAATCGGATGAGTAAATAAATAATTACAGAAAAAGTATTTCTGGATGAACAGTAGCCAGGTATTTTACTTATTCACTTTTATTTTGGTTAATTCAATGTTGATTTATAGAAAATACATTTAAGACAAAAAAGTAAAATAAAACAAAAATAAAGATATAGTTTGTACTTAATTTGAGATTCTAAGGTTGATAATTAAGAGTTTCTGAAGGTCTAGTAATTTTATTTCAATGACCATATCTGAGGGGAAAAAATTAGTTTTTGTTGTGATTTTTGGAAGCTTATGGAAGCATTTTAAATGGTTCTGTTGTCTAAAAAATATTTTTTAAAGTAGAAATATTTGACCAATATTCCATGTAGTCTCTTAATTAATAACAATGATCAATAAAGCTATTTGAACAATAATAATAATATTATCAAGGGTGTAACAAGATATCATGTCATATATCTATTATTTTGTCAGTGGTTCAGAATATGCTTAAGTCTTTATTAATTTGGTACAAGTATGCTGCTGCAGGCACATGTTTCATTTCCTGTTGGTTCTTTGTAACCTTGTTGTTGACTTGCCAAATCACTTCCATTAGTTTTATTAATAAAATATCTTGGAAGTAAATTCATTATGGGTCATTCCAGATACTTTGGTTTAATAGTCAGACAGTGAGAAAAAAGAAAATCTGTATTAAAACAAAAGATGCATCGATAATCATTTTATCATCGAATCGCAACCCTCTGAATCGTAATCGAATCGAATCGTGAGGTACCTAGATTCCCACCCCTACCAAGAAAGGGAGGGGTTTTTAAGCAGACTACTGTAAATGACGGGTGAAATTTATGTCAACAGAAAGAAGCCTGTCCTTTTACGGGAAGATCAAGTTGACATTTTCGTTAAAAATAAATAATTAAATAAAAATTAAACATTATTAAGGTGCATTCAGACAGTCATTTCCATCATGCTGACTTTAAGTGTTTTTTTTTTTGTTTTTTTTAAAGCACACAAATAACAATAAACCTAATGCTCATTGAGCATTAATCTGCTTTTGTTTACTGGTTTTGAACCAGTACTGAAAATGCAAATGTTACATTTACGAATTAACTACATATTGGTAGATATTTCATACTGGTATTAGCCATTATTTGTTTTATTGAATTATTCATTTCTGTTATAGGCATAGATTTGTTATATAATAAAACTAGACATTCTAAAATGTATGTATTTATTTATTTATTTAAAGAGTTATTGCCATTGCTCTGTTTAGGTCAATATTGTGCACCAATAACATAAGGGCTTTCATCCAAATTGAAGTGCATAAACATTTTATATTTCATTCACTCATTCATTCATAAATTCATTCATTAGACTGCTGTGGAAACATTGTAGGCATGCTTCTTACTTGACTCCATCTATATTTAGCTATTACCACTTCTCGTTACCTGCATTTTTGGCTAATGACAATACAATGAGCTGAAGGGAGGCCAAAGAGGTGCTGCCTTCCTCTGAACCTTAATCAGTTGGTGTCATTGTTGGACTGTTGTTTTAGCAAAATGAGTGTTTCATACTTCTGTTTTGTAAAATGTAGTTTTATTCATTCGTTTATTTACTTATTTATTTATTTTTATTTTGCTATTTTCTTTTTTTGCAGAAGCCAATTAAACCCTTGCTTCCACAGAGAAATCACCGTCAAATATACAATGTCAGCACTATTGCCTGCTGTTATGTTTGTTTGGTGTGTATGGATGTGCGTGGTATTGGGTGGAGGTGTTTTCTCTGTAGCTGTTTGTTCTTTGATGTGTCTGAAACGACTGAGCCCATGGTGTCGGTTAGCTCAAGGTGACACAGTGCTGCCATGCCTGCCTGCATCTACCCTGCTGCAAAACTGCTCGCACATATGCACACAGACACACATATCACTTTTTTTCCCCTTCTTCTTCAGTTGAGTCCTTTGACATGATTGACTAATGATGAAACAGTTTGGACTACACAGAAACATCTCTCTTATGCTTGCACCATTTGTCCATATAATCCTGTGTGTGTGTGTGTGTGCACTTTAATCTCCTGTCATTCTGTCACTTTCTCCAGAGATGCTATATTGAATACTGACAAATCCAGCCATTTCTGGTTGGCAGATCATTTAGCATTACAATGTATCACTATTTCTCCCTAAATTTTTTGTTTTACTAACAGTATTATCCTTATTTTAGAGGTTGTATTACTGTCTGTATCTTACATGCACATGCACTTCTGTGTGTTTGAGTTAGAGAGAGAGAGAAAGAGAGGAGGGAGGGTGTAGAGGAGAGAGAAAGAGAGAGAGAAAAAGCACATGCCAGCATCTCACGATAGCTCTAGTAGTGTCACAGGTTGCCGGCACCAGCAGCAGCTATATGAACGTCATCTAGTGCTTGCTATCAGAGAGGAAACACACTCATTTAGCCAGCTGTTCTTCCTTCTCCGGCGCTTTATCGCAATTGATCTCTGGATGACAGCCATGTTAGTGCACCGATATCATGTCTGATACCTTCTGGACCGTTCTCTCCAATTTCTCCCTGCCGGAGAGAAGCATGCTCCGCCGATCTAAGAGGTACAGCTATCCATTTTCATCTCTTGTTTTCTTTTCTGTCTTTTCTTGATAGTCAGGTAACTTTTTTTTTTTTTCAGTCATATGAGCTGTAATTGATGGCATGCTGCAGGCTGTCTTGAGGTTTTGCTTATGTTGGTGTGCTCTGTGATTTTCCTCCCTTTTTTTTTTTGGCTGGATTTCAGTGGTCTATGCTCGTTTCAGACCCTTCACATGCATGTCGTACTGTGTTCCTTCCTCTTGGTCAGTGTGCGTAAAAGTAATGACATGCACGCAAACACATGTAGGAGAGCAACATGATGTTTGAGAGGGGACGGTTCTGCTCTGACCTACCATGCCGATGTGAACTTGCACGCAGATGTGCAGTTGAGTTAGACAGAGATCATCTATAATTGCTTTCCATCCTTCCCTGCTTGTGTTCTTCCTGACTTCCTGTAGCCTGGAGAGACAGATGAGGGGAGGGCACAGTGCTCGCATAGCAACAGAGCTGAGACCGTTGTAGAGTGATCGGTTTCTTTCCACTCCATGTCTATCTCTGTAGTGTCATGCTCACAGTGATGCTAAATGTCTGAATCATTCAGTCGCCATGACTTTGGTGCAGTGCACAGTGTGTTGTTTAAGTCATAATTTAGAAATAGCCTTGTGTGAATCATGCATGAAAGTATGAATGAGACTTTGAATTGTGGGTCTTGTAGGAGAGGTGTACTGTTACTTTTCTAAGCGCTCAGAATTTTGTTTAATGGAGAATAAATGATTTTAACAAAATCACGTATGCTTGCTGTGTACACTATCATACTTTATCGTACATACTTTTATTCAGAAAGGATACATTTATTTGATCAGAGTGGTAGTGTATTGTGGCTGGGTATTGGTGAATCATTTCCAGATTCGATTACAATTCACAAGTTCCTAATTCAGTTCAGGTTCCGTCAACAGGCCTGTTTCAGTTGTCTTTATAGCAGTGTTTGGCATCTTGTGGCATACATTCATTTTCTCCATGCAGGTACCTTGACCCCCATCCCTATGATAACCTGCTGCCCTTACTTAGAAGATGATAACTCTGTATTATTATTATTATAATGTAGATGTGTTGAGAGGGTTTGTGCCTTCTGTGAACACATCGCTTGTAGCAGACACCATCAGACTGAGCTGGACCTACACACACACACACACACTCACACACACACGCCAGTTAGGGTTGTCATCATAACAGCATTTCAGTATTCAGGTACCGAAATCAGTGAAATTTCACGATTCTTGATACCATTTTAGATATTGCAACAAAAACAAATTTGCTGTTGATTGGTTTTTTATTTTCTATTTATTGAAAGTATTTCAATAGTTAAAAATGTATGCAAATAATTATACAATTAAATATTTATACAATCATACAATTGTAATAATTGTAAACAAATAATTTATACATTTTAAATCAGTGTTTTAGTCTTGTTTATAGTATTTATTAATATCTTGCATTGTCTTTTATTTTTATTTTTTCAAATTTAATTTTAATTTTAATGATCCTACAGACATGGCCGGACTTACCATTGGGCTTACCAGGGGCCCCGCCTTAACCCATTTACATTTGTTCAGTTATGTGCCAGTCAGAAATTATTAGTCGCATTTCAACAGCGTGCACGGGCCAGCCGGGGCTAACAACTTCCAGCTTCCAACTATGACATTCGAAGCCATAATCAAACAGCATAAACTGGAATTTATGATTTTTTTTCACATAGAAAAAGGACACGCGTATTAAATCATGTCTGCGCTGCGCCGAATCGCCGATTAATTTGTGATCACATGGCTACTTTAAACGGTTCCATTAAGCCTTTAGCCCAAAAGAGCGCACATTTACAAAGATAATGATAAATTCTCTCATGTTCACGCCTCACTTCTTTACAGAGGATGATTCTATATTATATTAATGTTCCACTAAATCTCCCGTCCGAAGACTATAGAATACCCTAATATCTTACAGGGACTTTGTCCCATCTCACTACCTCCACACAAAGTGGAGCAGAAATTTCATCAAGACATCATAAAAATAGCCATTTACAGGGTTCGTATGGTCATGAAAAACCCAGAAAGCTTTGGAAAAGTCGTGGAAATTTATTTTACAAATCTCTATATAATAGAATATTTGTTTAACTCATGTTCGCAGGTTTCACACGTTTGTAAAATTCCAGCAAACATTTATTTAATATACAATGTAGGTTAGATGAGTTAAAAAAATTCACACAGAATATCAGATTAAGTCAATCATTTGAAAACAGCGTGTGTGGTTCAGCTGTACCGCGTCTTCTCGCTCTCACTCTCAAAATCACTTTCATACCAAATGTTAATGTTAACAATGTTAATTATTTAGGCCTATTGGTTATTGTTAATTAATGTTAACAACAAAAGGCAAAATCACTCACTGCTCTTGACTGAATAACTTTTGTAACTTTAATTTTAAGAATTAATCTGTTGTTTAATTTACAGTGAATTTACTGTTTTTAATTTACAGTTTATTCCATTTCTGCAGCATTTCTGTACCTGTATTTTTTCCACCAAAGCTGTTTCTAAAACGAAATTCAGGTCCTGAGTTTAATTTATAATACTGGCTAAGCAAATTACAATATACTTAACATTCTGGCATTCAGTTATGTGATTATGTAGCCTAACTTATGTTCTCTGCATGAAGTAACGTCTGGCACAGTCGCAGCCTGTGCTTATTAGAAAGCAAACAAATAGCATTAATAATCATTAATTTTCCTTAGCATATGCTATGATAAATCTGAACATTTGCGTAAAATAATGGAGCATTAGGTCACGAATATTGCCTTAAAAGTCATTTAAATTTATTGGTTGAACGAACCCTGCATTTAATGAGTGAATGCCTACGATATAGGAGTTAGCCTATCACACAAACTAGAGTCCTGTTTTTCCGAATATCTGCACGATGGCAAATGTACAATAAACACAGACACAAAATTCTGTTTTGTCCCATCAATGCGTCTCCGAGCAACACAGTGTTTTGTTTCTCAGCATTACACGGACCAGTAAATGGTTCAAACAGGCTATAAGTACAGTCGTTTGCTAAGTTAAATTAATTAGCATT
>NW_015505765.1:650031-655879 GCF_001515645.1 Sinocyclocheilus grahami | reverse complement strand
TCTTTGTTTTTTTCTGCTCAGTGTTATTTCAGGGTTTTGATCTCTCAACTGAGAGCCTTTTTTTGTCCTGTCTATTTACAGCCACTTCAGAAAAAAACTGACTGTGTTTACATAAATATTTCCACTAAGACAAGCATTTGATCTCTCACGCAAACATTCTTCACAGAGTACAAGCACAAAGTGTTTGGTGTGTGTGTGTGTGTGTGTGTGTGTGTGTGTGTGTGTGTGTGCCATGTTTTCCCGCTTTTTATTTTCTGATGATGGAATGATGTTTTCATGAGAGCGTGCAGCTCTTTTCAGCAGCATACCTCCCGGAGTTTCATATCCAAGCTCAATTTATTCCCAAATGCACTTTCATTTTGTTCATTATTGCTAATTCATGTCAATATCTACCCACACACTCACCTAAACAATGTGAAATTTTCTGGATAACAGCTTCTTGGCCATTGTCAGCTTGTGTTCAGCTGTGTTAAGTTTTCATGACAGCACTGACAGGTTGTGGCTGTTTGTGTATAATAAATGCTTGAGTAAATATCTTTATTAAAAGTATCTTTACGGTAAAATGTAACTGTAGAAAGTTACAAGAAGATCCTCCATGGAAGATCCTCCATGGACCCATGGTTTGTCTGTATGTGAATTCAGAGCCAATGAGCAACTGACTTTCATAATAATAAAAAACTGCGTTAATGCGCGATAAAATAGTTGTCGGCGTTAATCAATTAATGCGATAACACGTTAACTTGCCCAGCCCTAATATATATATATGAGTGTGTCTGTGTGTGTGTGCGTGTTATCGCATTAATTGATTAACGCCGACAACTATTTTATCGCGCATTAACGCAGTTTTTTATTATTATGAAAGTCAGTTGCTCATTGGCTCTGAATTCACATACAGACAAACCATGGGTCACAGGAGGGTGGGATGTTGATCAGTACTGGCTTGGGATGAGTGTCATCACACGTCTCAAACAATGAGAGCATTTGGGGTGGGCCTAAGACTGCAGCAGCGCTCACATGAATGCTTCCATTAAAATTATTTAGGCTAAGCATCAACATTCACAAACCACTGTCCACTGTTATTTTTAACAGAAAAGAATGCAACACGCTCGTAATCATGACTTCATAAGTGGGAAATAGGAAGTTTCCGATAGCACGTTTTGGGGTGGGCCTAAGACTGCAGCAGCGCTCACATGAATGCTTCCATTAAAATTATTTAGGCTAAGCATCAACATTCACAAACCACTGTCCACTGTTATTTTTAACAGAAAAGAATGCAACATGCTCGTAATCACGACTTTTCCGATAGGAAGTTTCCGATAGCATGTGAAGACAGCAGAGAAGCCTCTTGCTCAGCACAGTGGAGTGCATCGTTTTGTTAACTTTGTGGTTTATTATTTTGAGTCGTTTGGGACGCAGTAACACATGGTGCTCTCACAATATATTGCTTTACAAACCTATCACTCTTGCTGCTCAGAAATGTTCACGCAATCATGCAGCACGTATCATTACTTAGCGCTCACACGCACTGATCTATACACAACTGAACCGCACTCTGGCCCACCTCTTCGAACCGAGCCAGGGACGGCTAAACAAACTAAGATTGCCTAGTGTGATACACCCTTATTCTCCCGCATCCCACACACGAGTCTCTACCCGCCCGCACTCGCCCATCAAGTGTTGTCCCACGCCGCACTCTGCTGCGTTAGGTCCCTCGATAGTGCTGGTCTCTAAGGTGCCTGTTATAATGTTATGATGGAGGCTCTGGACTCTGAGCATGACTTGTCCAAAATATGTTTTTGTTATTATGTATATATAAATACATACACATGCATGTATATGTGTGTAAATGTGTTATTTTTCTATATTAAATATATTTATTTATAATATAAATTCTATGAATATAAATATAGACATGTAAATACATGAAAACATTTTCAAAATATAAACTGTATGTGTGTGTATTTATATATACATAATAAATATACACAGCACACATACATATATAATGTGAACAAAAACTTTTATTTTGGATGCGATTACTCGTTTGACAGCACTAAAATAAATGCATAATAAACCTAACAAAAAAGAGAAATGTTATGGTTAAAAATATTTCAAGATATATTATTATTCCTGCACACTTGCTTAAGTGCTAGCTTACCAAACTTTTTCTTCTCAAATATCTTTTCCTGAAGCTGGTTTCGATATTTTACTGTAAAAATAATTTTTTTCTTTTTTTTTTTAGATCATCCTTGGGATTTATTAAGTGCTTCTGCTGAGATCAAAATTCACCTTTTACTTATATATATATATAAAAAAATCACAAACATACATACATTTGCGTAGAGATACATTTTTTTCTCTGCCTGAGACTCTCATCCTGTCGCCAGTGGGTGCTGTCACTCATGTCTCTGGAAATCACCAGTTCTCATTGAAAATATATGACTTGAGGTCACAGCAGATCGCTATCATTGTAAGCGTTATTTTATATAAGACTTCTTTATAGAAGCTCTGTTTTATTAGGGCATTAAATGGTACAGGTCTTCATTGTTAATATCTGTATAAATCCATTGAAGATTCATTAATATTGCAGGTTGCTTGGCATTGGTTTGACACTAACAGACTGAATGAGAGCACACTGCTGTTAGATTTTTTTTGTCGAATAAATGGATGCAGTATAGCTTCTCCTGTGAGTAGGAGATGTGAGATTTCTTGATCGTTACCGTTTTTAAGCATTTTGCGGTCAGCGTGCACATGGCAGACTACCATCACATTGCTTTTCTGATGTCTCGTAAACCAAACATTCTTCTCCAAAAACATCTCATCTTTAAGCCAGCACCGAAAATAAATATTTTCTTATCAGCCACTTTAGAAGAAAGGCCTTTCTTTAAGCATTAATGTGCCAGCGTTAGCTCGTGAGTCATCGACTTTCTCCTGGTTTCTCACTTTTCTTCTTCCTCCCACCCCTTGCTTTCCTCGCTTTTTCTCCATGTCTCCCGCTGTGACTCTACTCACTTCTGAACCTCCATTACACACTGAGTGATGGCTGCCACTGTGCAAGTGGCGCAGGTCTCTGCTGTGATAGTTACTCTTTCTGCGACACTGTTTGGACCAAGAAGCATCCATGCAATTATCCAGAAAATTACCATACACTTTTAATGTCATTGTCATGGTCGGCAAAGGCACAGAAGAGTGGTGACATACTGTAAAATGTGTGAAATGCTCACAGCCATGGCCAATTTCCTTCAGCTGGGGATGCAGATTTCAGTTTTTATGCACACATACCCATTATCAAAAAACGTTTTTGGACACTTATGCCATACTTGAAAATGTATTGTCTTTTAATATTAGTACATTTATTTTTAAAGACTTATAGCACATTTAACAAAGGCCAGGTGGTAAGAGCTGTGCCCTCACTTGCTCTGCTTGCTTGGGGAAAAAAAATATATACACACACACATATATAAAGAATTTTTTGGAGCTCCAAAAATGTATGAAAATATATATATACTATACTATATACGATGCTATATACTGTTTTGGTAACGTGCTGTAATTTTTTAAAGATTTCATTTAGTTTCTTTTCATTAGTTTTGTTTATTTTTATATTTTATATTTTTAATTAAAATTATTATTGTTCGTGTTTGTTTGAACGCACATTTTTATATAAACAGTTAGTAATGATATTGATTTAAGTTTCACAACCCTAACTACACAAAACAGTTCTTGCTTTGTTTCACGTTGGACATGACATAATTTGGCATTCAGTAACTATTTGACTCTTCAGAGTCTGTTGATTCAAATACATTTTTGTGAGAATATTTTATGTTGAGGTCATGTTTGTTTTTGAGTGTAGTTATTGTAAATATTGCCTAATAAAGACATTGTATTGTCTTTTGATGTCTTGTCTTAGCATTATTTCAGGGAGCACAGGCTTTTTATGTCAATTCATATGCAAACTCAAATCTCTGGCGAAATGTAATTTCTTGTCATGGCTTAGACTGCAGATTCAGCAGTGGCGTGATGTCTTGAAAAGGCCACAGCTTGCCTTTCTGATCACTCAGCTGTGTGTGTGTGTATGTCAATATTTTGCTCACATTCAATAAAGGACCACTCATCCCTTACTTTTCACTACACTGCTCTCCGTCTTGCAGTTCTGAAAGCTCAGCCGGTCATCTCTCCTCTCTACAATGAAGCGTGAGGCTGTATTGTCCTAGCTGGAGGTCTCAAGGTTCATTTGAGCTGAGTTCTGAGCTGTAGGTGGCCATTTTTCTCCCTGTCAGCTTGAGCTGGAGGCTTTTAGCATTTACGCCAGAAGAAAAGAGAGCAGATATTACTGTGCACTTTCAGCCTCATAAAATGAGACAGGTTTGTGTGACCTGAATTAGACAGTGACCATATGACTCCATTGCCATTGAGAGGTGAAGCACTTTCTAATTTGCTGTCTGTAATCTTTCTGAATGGGCATACTCTCAGATTCAGTATATTACAATGTCTTGACTCTGAACTGTTTTTATATTTGGTTCTAAAGATCATCATCTTCAATAACAGCTTTGGCACCATAGTGCAATACATCTATTGTAGATGTCAATATTATGCATAAATGCATTCTGCATTCTGAATTTTGTTTTTTGGTTCTTTTCTACAGCTGTCGGACCAGCAACAGGAAGAGCTTGATAGTGACATCCAGCACCTCTCCCACTCTGCCTCGCCCCCATTCACCTCTGCACGGACACCCAGGTAAAATATATACCTCTTCCAAAGAATAGACTGAAACATTATGCTAGTTTGCAAGATACTTTGATTGATGAGCTTAGTGGAAATCACATAAGATGAAGGTCAGAGTTGATTACATATTGATTAGAAATAGGGATGTTAATTTTAACCGGTTAACTAAAAATAATTTTGACCGATTAATACAATCAGTTAAACGGTTTAAAAAGTCATTTAATTATTTATCTTTTCAGTAATTTATCAAAATATTGTAAAAGGTTTGCTGCATGGTTAAAATACATTACGCGTATTTAAAAAAAGGTGTTTTTAGGGGGGAAAAACATAAATTGCATAAATCGCATTTTATTATTTCATTCCGAAATAGCCTAGGCATGATGCCGACACGAAATGTTTACAAACATTATAATAAACACTGTTAACAAATCCTTTCAATTAACAGTAGCCTATTTAGAAAAGAACAAGAATTAAAAATATAAGAAGCTATAGCAATATAAAAGACAAGCCAACACGAATTCATTTAGGCTAAAACGAAACTGAAACCAACGTTGGGTCTCTCATTCGACACAAAATCAAATGTTTCCATATTCGCGATGTATTTGAATGGCAAATTATTATTTATTATGTAGTTCACTCGCGTTCCAATATCCACGTAAAACAAAATGTTTTGCATAACATCACGGCAGTACTGTGATAACACTTAACGGCACAGATTTTACTAAAAACATTTTTTACTACATAGTTTTTTTTCCACATGTTTGACTGACTGTATTTTATTATGATAATGAACAGGCTGCATTGTCAAGGTGGCAATGCTTAACTGTGTGCGCGCATGCGGCGCCGGCGCAATCACTTGAATTTTTTCCTTCTAACAGTGGAAGAAACTACTCCTTTTAGTCCTAAAGATAATCGGAATTGTAAAAGGTTTGCCTTTACCTTTTTTCTGCCATCTGTTTCCTTTCGCGCAGCAAAAAAATAAACCGAAACTCCGCGTACTAGGCTTGTTGCACAGTTTTTCTTTCATTGTCTTAATTTATTATTTAAGTGTATATGTGTATATATTTATTTGTTATATATATATATATATATATATATATATATATATATATATATATATATA
>NW_015505765.1:647561-648311 GCF_001515645.1 Sinocyclocheilus grahami | reverse complement strand
ATATATATTTATATATATATATATTAGGGCTGTCAGTCGATTACATTTTTTTATCTGATTAATCACAGGGTGCTGCGATTAATTAATCTAATTCATTAATTAATTCAGAAACGAATCACCGCTGTGCTGCTCGGAGACACACAACAGTTCTGCTGTGGCTTTATAGGTAGTATATTCGTTGGCAAAATTTAACAAAAACACACAATATTGTATTTAAAATATAACACAATATTATTTTAAAATAAAATTTAAATATGAACTTCTTATTTACTGAACTGTTGTATAAAATCACATTTAATCTCGTGAAATTCGGGACAAAATCAGCACTCGTGTGATAGCCTATCCGCTACTCGTGTGATGTTGCTTATCATTTGAGATAAATATGAACCGAAAACTCATACAGGGGTATTTTTCCCCAATATCTTGAATTTTAGAGCATAACTTTAGAGCATTTTACTTTTACTCTTTTACGTTTATGGAGTTGTTGCTCTGCATCATATTTGTCAACAGTCAACTGTGAACTGTAAGATGGCGTACAGGTCTGGGGGCGGGGCCAGTGCGTTAACTGCCTTAAAATATTTTAATCTCGTTATTTTTTCATAACTAATTAAGTTAATGTGTTAAACTGACAGCCCTAATATAAAATTAATCCCCGGGAAACAAATGTTAGTATTTTTTAACAGGTCACAGACACTTATCCTTTCTAATTTAATTCAATTCCAATTTAAAATAATCTTGTCGGTTAACGGT
>NW_015505765.1:623909-647425 GCF_001515645.1 Sinocyclocheilus grahami | reverse complement strand
AGTGCGTAGACTGCCTTAACATATTTTAATCTTGTTATTTTTTCATAACTAATTAAGTTAATGCGTTAAACTGACAGCCCTAAGATATATATATATATATATATATATATATAGCTTTATGTTTCTCTCCTCTCGCAGAAGAGCTGCAGGTGCGTGATGTGATATGATGACCATGTGAATCCTCATGTTCTGTTGTTTGCTGCTTTTTGTGCATGTAAAATTAATCCCCGGGAAATTTTTTTAGTATTTTTTAACAGGTCACAGACACTTATCCTTTCTTTTTAATTCAATTCTAATTTAAAATAATCTTGTCGGTTAACGGTAAAAAATCAGTTAACGAGCGTCGGTTGTCGGTTAGGAAAAATAACCGAAATGAATATCCCTAATTAGAAATGCATTTTATATAGTTTAGTTTGTTTGTGCTAGTATCATGTTGTTAGCTTAGCAACATATGATGCTTCAAACTTGATTTTCAACACTGTCTACTCTTTCTGAATTTTCTTAATTTATTTGTTGGCAGAAGTGCTAAAAACAAACTGAGATATCTGGGTGTAGGTAACATTGTACAGATTGATCTATTACATATAATACTGATATTGTAACAAAACAAAGCTTGTTGAAAATCGACAGAGTTGTCCTTTAAGTGTTGATGCATATTTAGATTATTTCAGTCACTTTCAAGGTGTCTTTTCTGTTAGGATGCTGCCTTAGTAGGTAGCTGGTTATGTAGACTGTAGACATTTTACTAGAGTCTGGACCAGAGCCATACATCAAATCTCAGTTTGCCATAGAGTAATGGTGCAGATTCTAATGTGGTGCAGGGATTTCTCATCTAATTCATGGGCATTGTGAATGGATTGACAGTTGACATTGTCTAATACAATTTTTCTGTATGCTTTCTTAGGGATTGGCAGATTTATATTTAAATGCATGTCTGAAATACATCTTTCGGAGTTTGAAAATCTTCTTATTAACCTTTCCCTGTAAGACATGAGGCATAATCAAATCCATGTGTTATACATACACACAAACCCAGACTAGTGTTTATGTAAGGAGAAGATAATTATTAGTCATCATAGAGATGAGATGAGTGATTCGTAGTTGTTTATGTGTGGTGAGTGCATTGTCAATGAGAGTAAGCAAACATTTTCATTTTACAGAAGCACAAATGACAGTTACTCTAATGGAGACATATTTGCTGTAAATTGTCCTCTACATGTGCATTAAAATAACATTAAATGATCATTAAAGTAGCCAATACCCTATGTGGATAATAACCCCACAGTTAAAGGATCATTATTAGATTGTTAATCTGAAGAACTGCTGTGAAAATAGGTTAAAGAGCATTCATGTGAAGAGTAAAGTATGAAATGTTTCATAAGGAACGAATCAATGGGTGGCCAAAAGAAGCCATTAGTCAAGAAAAACGATGTGAAAACGCATAAGGGTTTTGCCAAAAACTATAATATTCTCCCATTTGTGATGTGGGAAAGATATTTTGTGGTCAAACGAAACCAAGATATAGCTTTTTAACTGAAATTCAATGTGATTTACTTTAAGTCTAATATCTAATACTGGCCACAAAACACTATATCTACAGTGAATTATGATGATGGTAGTTTCATGCTTTGGGCACTAGCCATTTTATTAATACGGGGAATGCTGCAGTAGAACCTCTCAGTCCACTAATAAACTTCAGCTTGAAGTATTTCAACATGGCAGTAACCGCAAACACCAAACCAGATATTATGAAGTCATTGCTTAAGTTCAATTTGCTAACATTAGTTGATTCATTGGTTATTATGTTATTGTTAACTACCAATGAACAATACAACAATGAACTTATTAGTGTGAGTTTATAAATGTATTCTTGATTATTCACATTAACATTTAGCTTAGAATAATAAATGCTTTACAATGGTTCATTGTTAATGATACTACTGTTAGCAAAATTATCCTTTTTGTAAAATGTTACAACTTACACCTTTACAAAAAAAAATCAGTATTTTGTTTGGAATGTTGTATATGTAAAATTTATTTTAATGTTTAATATTTTATAATTTAAGCTTTTATGATTACAGATGTTTTAAATGTTTTATAACTATAAAACTAATGACAATAAAACATTTTCATTATGTAAAAAAATAGTAATACTGTACAATAAATCAGAGATTTGTCATTCTGAAAACAAGGGAAATGGTTAATACTTTGCAAAGCACTGTGTAACACTGCAGGTGTCACAGTAATGCTTGAATAAAACTAAAGCTGGTGATAAAACACTTAATAAAAGTGCTGCTGCTCCAGTGGGTGTATCCCTTGTGTCACTTCCACATTTAAGGAGATGACTAGATGGGTGTTTACAACTGATCTCAGGTCATGAGCACACAAAGCACACAGACCATGTTCAGTCCAAATAATGTGCTGCAGTCCTGATCATTGACATCTGCTTGTCAACTCCATCTACTCACTGAATTACTGGAATAAAACAACAGTACGAACAGTACATGTAGTGTGAAGAGAGACACCAGTAGCGTAGGTTAGCACATTAGCGCTGCAGAATAAAGATTCAAGGGTTTTTATAATGACATTGTACTTTGCAGTGCTCAGTGCTGATATAGCTCACATGACTTTTGATGGAAACACTGTTTTGACCATACTGCATCAAGCAGTTTGGAAGGCATCACTTGAAGTTGTGTGCTTGCAACATTTAAATGAACAAATCTAAAATGGTACATTAACCCAAATGCGGGTTCATTTTAAGCTCTTCAAAGCCATTAGCAGCATTCTAATGCGACTGCCAACAGAAGCAGCAGAGGCTAAATTATTTCAAACTCAACTGAGCACAATCAACAGGGGGTTTGTACTGCCACACTGCACTCATTACAGTCTGTTTCAGGAAGCTGTTTGCCAGGTTGTGACACCAGCAGCACAAGAATTAAATACTGCAGAGCTTTGTGAGGTGTCATTACACATAAGACAAGAAGAGAACTCACTACTGATGTGATGCTGTTGTTTCAGTAAGCATTTTAGATTCATCTGAGTAAAAAAAAAAAAAAAACGTAATTAATCACTGTGTGATGTATTTAACCAGATATGTGTTAGCAGCACTGTTTTCATGTCCTGCTACCTGGTTAAAAGCAAAGCCTTGTGTCATGGTATTTATCCAACACCCTTTGTCTATTCAAGTTCTTTGTTTTTCTCCATATTTAAAAAAAAAAAAATATATATATATTATTAATTATTTTTTTTAATTAATACATTTCATATGATTTTTTAATGTTTATTATTATTTATTATTATTAGTGCTGTCAAACGATTAATCGTGATTAATTGCATCCATAATAAAAGTTTTTGTTTACATAATATATGTGTGCTGTGTCTATTTATTATGTAAGGGATAAGGTACATCCAGCCGGTTGTTATCTCAGAATAAACCCCAACAGGGTGATCAGGACCCCGATGCGAAGTGGAGGGGTCTTGTGTCAGCCTGAAGGGGTTTATTCTGAGATAACAACTGGCTGGATGTACATTATCCCGCAGATTACACGGCTACTTGCCACATAAGTAAATAATTAGACGCGAAATATTGATTTGAGTTGAAATATTTGAACACACTGCTTCCGTGAAGACAGCAGGTGCGAGCAAGCGGCAAATTCAAACTAGACGGACATTTAAGGGAAACGGTGCAGTCAAACCACTTATTGCACAACATTTCACCACAAAAATAATTAAGGCAATAAAAGAATTAAGATGAAAATGTTTTAAAACCTTACCAGTTTCTTAGTTCTCTTATAATCCATTACAGCGTACAAAACAATCGTAGCAAAATGGCAGCAGCTGTGTTTGTATGAAACGAGAGAGTGTGTCCACGATACCAGGATGACATAATTAAATAATTGTACACCATTTTGAATCGAGTTTTAACATTTTATTAGCTAAACAAACGCAAAGCTTCCTCCAAGAAAAAAAAAACGTTCCTAGCAAGAGTAGGGCGCCGACTTCAGTTAGCCGGATGAGCCTGTGTTATCAGCTTTTACCGGTTGTTATCGAGGGATAACATATCTCAGAATGTCGCGACTGACCAATCAGAATCAAGTATTCCACAGAGCCGTGTAATAAGCACATATAAATATAAACACATGCATGTATATATTTAAGAAAACTATGTTATGTTTATATATTAAATATATTTATATATAATATAAAATATAAGAATATAAATATATGAATGTATATGCATGTAAATATTTCCAAAATAAATGCTGTATGTGAGTGAATGTGTATATATACATAATAAATATACACAGTACACATATAGTATGTAAACAGAAACTTTTATTTTGGATGCGATTAATCGTTTGACAGCACTAATTATTATGATTGTTATTATTATTATAAATACAAATAACATTGGACTTTCACTCTTAAATTTATTACATTCATATTACACTTTTTTTCCCAAAGCAAGTGTCACAACATTTGATCTATATAGAAATGTAAGTATTTTTGGACCTTTCTTTATATTACTTAATATTGTGCAATATATAAATTTGATATTATGAGTGAAGGAAGGATAAATTAATCATGCGGTTATAAAGAATGGCGAGTTAAAATGACTAAACATTGCATGAATTCCTCTGTGTTCTCATTGAAGTCACATTTTTTAAAAATCAGTATGCAGTTTATTTCCACATAGGAAAGATGAAAATGTCAGATTCTGTGTGATTTTTCACACTATCATCCAAAAACCTCATCCGTGCCACATTCAGCTGTGGTGTGAACGTAGCATGTGTAATTCAACAGGGTGCTGATTGGTTTTCTTCTCTCGGCTGTGTATCGTATGAGAGGGGGTCTGCATCTCTTCAGCGAACCCTTCATCCACTACAGCCTTCGTGATGAAAAATAAGCAGGTGCTTCACTGTGTAGCACACCATTGTGCTGTCTCCTACACTCTCCGTGACGGGATTCTCCTTTAAATGAATGCATCTCCGTGACAGATCCACACTGCACCGTGTCCCAGTCCAGCTGTGCGCAGCTGTTCCTATAGTCAATTTTTGACAAAGAATTATGCACTCATTAATATTTAAGATTTGGCATAGGCCGCTTGACGAATGCATTAATGCATGATTAATGCATGGGGGATTGTGACCCGAGCCGTACCACACAGTCCAGATAGGAGCGCCCCGTTGCTCGGATTTACTGGATTGATTGATGATACCTGTATCTATGCTCCTTAATTCACACATGACTAGCACTAGTGGTTTTTAGATCAAATTTTCTTCTTTCTTATCTAGTAACATTAGTCATAGCAGTCATGTATTTTTTAATCTATAAGCTATACTTTTATGCATTTCATATTAAATTATAATGTAAAAATGTACCACACAGCGATCAAGCCCAGGATATGAAATCTTCTTGCCATTTAAATACCAATGGAAATTAGATAAAGAGTCTGTTCTAGGCAAAATCCCTTGAATATGAATTTGAGCTTGAGTTAATCAAAAAAGGATTCTTTGCTCATGGTCTGCAAATCATTAAATAACATTCATTATGCAATATCACTCCACGTGAGGCATTTTTGATGGAGAGGCCTGTTGTCTAAAGCACTTAAACACTGTAAGTGCTTCTCTCTCTTAGCACTAATCTATTCTCAGAGAGCTGTGCAGGAGAATAAAAAAGACCATGATCAAAGTGTGTTTTATCCCTGTACCTCTGGTCTCAATGCGGCCTACATCAGAAGCCCACTCTTCTAAAGGGTTTTGTTATCTTAAAAGGGCTTTGATGAATAAAATAAATGGGAAAGATCAGCAGGATAGAAGAGGTAAGAACCTTAGGGCAATTGCGTTTTCTTATGACGGGCATAATGTGTCTCCTGGTGGCCTGAAGTATGAAGTCTGTGCTTATTTCGACAATCATTTGTACCAGCCTGGCCTGATAGTGGGTAGTTGAACTTGATTGTTGCGAATAATTCAATAAATGTCACATTTTTGGTCTCTTTCAGGAAGCAGCCCATTGGACAGCCCACGTAATTTCTCTCCAAACACTGCGGCCCACTTCTCTTTTGTGCCAGCTCGCAGGTGAGTGACATCACAGGTCAAAGGTCGATCTCTCACACTTTATCAGAATTTTATAGTTCAAAACATTTAATCATAAAATACTCCACATTCTGGGAATGAGTTTTAATATAACGTTCTACAGTCTTTTAAAATGTTTCCAAATTAAATATCTCTTCGCTCTTCTTGCAAATATTGTTGTCATAGTTTGCTTCTCATCTGCTGGTTATTAAGCACCCCACTTTCAATTAATTTGTAATATCCCATAATCCTTCACTGTGGCTCTGAATAATAACACCAAGAATGTTAATGAGTGAATCTGAATTGGTAATTGAGCAGCAAAAGATGGTAATGCTTTAACAACTGGGAGAGAACACACAGAGCTGATGACCCCAGGCTTAATTAAAAGGATTCGTTTGAATGTCAGCCATAGAGCAAGACCATTGAGTCATCCAGTCCAAAATGCTCATGGACCAACAGTGCCACCTAATGGACTCAGTACAGCACTCTAATAATGCAAGTGGTTTTAGAAATAAGAATCCAGTTCGGGTGTATATAAATTATGCGTTCAATGTGAGCAAGAGCTGAAACTTCTAGTTTGTGAAGGTCATAGTGAGAGATACATTAGATCAGTGCATACACACACACACACACACATAGATGCCCTCACAGCATCACTTTTGAATGCTTTACTCTCTTCCATACAGCCATGGACACAGGCCTGACAGGTAATAATCGCCTGCTTCCTTTACAACATCATTTCCTGTGTGTGCTTCCAGCATGGCTGTTTACAAAAACCATAATTTTTCCATTTCATTAGAGCTGACAGTCAGATCTGTTTAAAAACATCTCTGACAACTTCATTTATGTATCGGATTCGGAATGATAAATTATTAATCACCCCACCTCGTTCAGCTGGCTGGATACAAACAGCTTGACTGTGTGCTTAGAACTGATATTTAATCTTCAGAAATATTCCACAGACTTCTGTGCTTTGCAAAAATTCTTTGATGGCCAAAATAACAGCATTTATTTGAAATAGAAACATTTTGTAACGTTAAAAATGTCTTTACATTCACTTTTAATCAATTTGATGCACCCTTGCTGAATAAAAGTATTAATTTCTTTCAAAAAATCTTCCTGACACCAAATTTTGAACACTTTTGTTTATTTGCTTGTTTGCTCATTTGTAATTTGTTATTAAAATCCTTGCAGTCTTTTGTGTGTTTTGCACAATGCACATTGCAATCAGGGGTCAAACAGATTAAAGTTCCTTATTTTGTCAAAGAAAAGGGATGCTGACAGTCTGTTAAATTCCTAATGTTAGTCATCATTGGTTCATGTTTTTGAGTGATACATTATCGTATTGCTGTTGTGTGATTAAAGCCATCAAGCCATTGAATTCACACTGTGCTATGTGCATGACAAGGCTTCATATGTGTATCTGCAATAAAAGTACACATAAATTCCTGTCCGGGCAGCTTAGCCATTAGCACAAATGCTTATGGCTCTTGTATGCAAGCCTTATTGAGCTGCACAGTTGAATGCAATAATCATCGTTATTGTTTATTGTTCAAATGTCAGTTAATGTGGACATTTTAATCTGTGGTGCTTTATTCTGCTCTGATTGTGTGATATTTTACCATTGCTCGTCTGAAAGCTCTTTAGTGCTGCTTATTTCTGCTGGTCCTTATTACTTTGAAGTATATCAGCAGTAATAAAAAAAAAACAGATTTTCATTTTTCCGATATCCACACTTTTAGGACGGATGGTCGTCGCTGGTCTCTTGCCTCTCTGCCCTCCTCTGGCTATGGAACCAACACCCCGAGCTCAACAGTCTCGGTGAGTGTCTGTGTGTGTTTGTGCTCATGTTCTTTCTGTAGTCCCTCTGTGTTGTATCAACCCTCAGATATATGCATGTCTGTTTGGTATTGCATTTGATCCCAAGCCTTAACATTCCCAGAAGGTTTATCCTATTGACTCTACAGTGGGATAAACTCTAGGTACAAAGCAGCTCCCTTTAGCCTAAAGTGAAGCCAGTGGCTTCATATCAGTGCATTCACTTCAAAAGAGTTCTGTCCCTGAAAATTGACTGTAACTCAGTCTGGCTGTTGCTTTCATTGGGGAATCGGTTCAAAACCGCTCAAGCCCCATTAAAGTCTCTGCAGAAAGATAAAAAGATATTTCCTTGTTTATGCCAAATTTTTATTCTAAAGGCTGCAGAGCTTTTATTCAACTCTAAACGCAAGGGGCAAAAGCTACTGATTAAGAACAAATGTCTTTTTTTTTAATTGGGTGAAGCTCACAAAAACTCTTAGGAAATGTCAAGAAATAAGAAATTATATCATAATGGAAATAAAGCCTATTTTTAGGGTCATTAAGATTTTTTTTTACAGTGTGACATTATTTTAATGGCAATTATCATTATGTTTTATAGTAATGAGAATGCTTTTTTTCTTTTGGTATTAAAGTAATAAGAAGTTAAATAATGTCACAATGCAGAAAGGCATAATTGTCTTAAAATTAGGCTTCATTTATTTTATGCAAAATATAATTAGTAACTTAGTTGTAATATAATCTAACATTTTCTTAGTTGGTTATTTAAAAAAGCTATATTACTGCAAATTTTTAAGTTGTATTCTCAATATTTTTTTCCATTTGGCCTGAATGTTTTGAGGAAAAATGTCCTGCCAAGAGTCAAATTAACAATCAACAACATAATGCCAACAAAGGCAGTTGATTGACAGTCAGGGCAGCCTATGCAATGCCTTCTATCCTTGTAATCCCTCCCTCTCTGCTTCTCACAGTCATCATGTTCATCTCAGGAGAAGCTGCACCAGTTGCCCTTCCAGCCCACTGCAGATGAGCTGCATTTCCTCACCAAACACTTCAGCTCGGAGAATATCACGGACGAGGATGGGAGAAGATCTCCAGCCATGCGGCCGCGCTCCCGCAGTCTCAGGTACTAACACTTACAGATTCCCATTTCGCAGCAATCAAACATTGCCCTTCAAGTGAACATGATGTTGTGAGTTTCTGATGTCAGCTGGACCCTCAGGCTCTCACTCATTCACTTTTAAAGGCCAAATCTTGAGCTCTGACAGGAAACTGCCACACCTCATTCTCTAGACTCCTGACTCCTCCAAGGTAGCAGACATGCTATTCAGCCTTTGTGCCCTTCACATTGATGCCTCTTCACTCCTCTGTCTTCACACTTTCTTAATGCTTCTCTCTGCCTGTCAATGTGTCCAAGTCATATTTCACCCCAAAATTTAAAAAAAAAAACTAAACTTTTTGTTTTCATGAGAGATCTATTTTCCATTTTTCCATTGTGAAAGGAATTTAATGAATTAAGTCCACCAGTTTTCATTAATTTAAATCAAAAATCTGTAATTATTAAATTTAAAAGAAACTTATATGCGTATACAAGTTTTAAAATTACATATTTATTTACATAAGGTAGTATTTATTGTACTGCCTATACTCTCATTTAATACTAAATTTCTGAAGAATTCTTGCTACTTTAGTGCTGTGATTAAAAAGAGAAAACTACAATAATAAGAAAAAGCACAGAGAACAATGAAAATGATAAAGAAAAAGGTTAAATGTCCAAATGTACTGCCTTTATTATGATTTAATTAAATTCTACTTTAATGCTGTGATTTAAAAAAAAAACTGTACTACAATATTGAGAGAATGAGAATCACTACGGATAATGCAAATTACAAAAATTCATCATGTGAATGATAGAGGGGAAATGTGCGTATTTGTAATGAAAATAATATCCAAGAAATATGTCACACTATCCAAAATAAATACATACAATCTGAATGGTCCTACAATAGGCTTCAAAATCTTTGTGAAATGTAAAATCTGTATATATTTTTTCTTATGATTTTTATGTGAGACCTGGATTCTTCTTATCCAATCTCTTTCTCAGCAAAAGAGTTGTATGATTACTCTAGTAGTCACTCACACTTCTGCCCAGGACTTGACAGACTAAATCATTTCTTCCTCAACGCTCTAAAAAGAGACCTCCTTCATGAGCTTCTTATCTGTAAACACATCTCTCTTCCTCTCTTTCTTTCCCCTCTGGCTCTTTCTCTTTTTCAGTTAAGATGACTTATTCAGAAAACACTGGCCTTGCCTCTTTTAGTATCTAGACACACTCAGCAGGGGGTTCAGAACTCCAGAATGATATCCATAAATATTGGATGAGGTAGAGAGGTTTGCTGTTGCCACATCTTACAGATTACAGCTTCCCAGGATTATCCATTTCTACTGTTGAAAGAAGGGAGAGAAGGATGAAATGACTGGACGGAGGGGGAGGTGGAGGGGATTTGCAGTTATCCATCTCAACACTCAACTCTCTCAACACTATGATGTTGTGGGTGCTTTTGGAGGTTACAGTCTTTATTCCCTTATTATATCCTAAACATGATGATGTAAGTGACAAAATACCAGCCTGTTTCCTGTGACAAAATACTTTACAAATACTTTATTTGATTAAAAAAATGTATGTATGTGTATGAATAGAATACGGACATAATGCACTACTGTGCTACAGAAGATTTATATTTTAAATAAACGCTTTTAAATAATTTGTTGTAAAATTTCGTTTACTATTATTGATCAAAGACATGCAGCCTTGGTGGGTGTAGCATACTCCTTTCAAAAATTGAAATGAAAAATTGGATGTTGTCTGCTTCCGGTTTTAGGAATGCTGAATGTTCAAACATATTACATTAGACATTTTATAGACTGCTTATTGTTTACAGTATATTAGGACATGGGCATATTTGGACACAAAAAAGTCCTCATAGCGACAGAGGAGAAAGAGAAAAAAGTCATATTAATTAATTAATATACATATTAAATGATAAATAAACAGTGTTTAACATTAATTAAAATAAATAAAAACAGCAAGACACTAATTAGCATTAATGCATACAGACAATAAATAAATAATAGAAATAATAAATAAATCGCTGTCTGTAAAAAAAAAATAATACACACTTTTTTCCTATTAGGCCTATAAGCGTAATATTAAAAAATTTGACTTATTTTCTTTAATTTTATTTGTAACAAAAGTGGGTGAGTGGTGGGGCGGGAGAGAAAGAAAGGGAGGGAGTGAGAATGGAAGGGAGGGATCAGGTCGGGTTTTCCCCTCTTTCGGTTGGTTGTCCATAACCATCCCGTAGCTGTTGCCTGCCAGAATCGAAAATGTGCACATCGTGATCTCATGCAGTCGCCATGGCATCAACGCAGCCGTACTTGGCATTCAGGCGAGTAGGGATGACATCATCCAGCCCGTGCTAATTGGCTGATTTAGTTTGGGAGCCGATGGTGACAGGTGGGCCAGACAGGGATCGCGGTCTAAACTGCATCTTCAGCAGGTGCGCTCAGAAAAGCATTCCCGACTTCTCCATTTAACGCTTCCTCGCTCGCTGAGAGGATGTCCTGCGTTTCGTGGCAGAGGCGGCTGGAGGAAGAGGAGGTTCTTCAGCAGATTTTAGAGCGCTGGGAGCAGAGCGCGGTCAGAAACCATGTGGATCTAACAGTTGAGTTCCTGATTGTTTTTACTTTGCAGAGTTGCATCGAGTCAAGGTCATAGTCTGATAGCTGCTGTTTTATGTTGTAGAATTGTGAACACATCAGTGGTATGACAGTTTAACACTCAAAACATGGACTGTGACTAGAATATGCTTGTTTACTTTAAATTGTGAATTGTTGAAAGATTTTTAAATATAGTATATGACTATACTTAAAACACAGAATTTCGTTATTAACGTTCTGGGTGATACCAACAATATATTACTAATTTTGATAACATGACATTGATTATAGTTCTACACTATTTTATATTGAAAAAAAATATGCAAAATTAAATGACTGCCAATATATATTTAATATTGACCAATAGGAATAAATTAACACAATATCATTAATATTGGCTTATAACTGATATGGTACAGGTATATCATGCATCTCTATTTCGTTTTATGTTATAGTAGCAGTTCCATTCATCTTCTCTTTTTTTCTTTTGGTTTCTCTTTCTATAAGGTCTTTGTCCTTGTTTATAGGCTTTATTTATTAAACTGGACATTTGTCTTAAGGCCAGACTAGTTTTACCATTTTAAATGACCAGTCTGTATCATTCAGTCTCCCATGGTTGCATCATTAAAAACCACAGGAGCCAATCTCAAGGCCGGGTCACTTAAGTGACCTGGCTGTCACCATGAGGTTTGGCCCTAGAGCAATCCTGAGAATCCTCTATTGACCTTATGTACGCTTGACCTTATTGACCTTATGTATAACTTAGTATAGAGTATCTAATTTCATCTAGTTTAAGGTATGCTAAACCAAATCCCTCCCTCATCCTGTATCTCTCACTGCTGTTACTTCTGTCTGTCTATAGTGTATTTACTCAGTGCAGAGACCTTTTATTATACTGAATGTGTGTGATTCACTGGCGGTTTCATTACCTGTATAAATAATTCAGAAGCTGATTAGACATCCCCTGAGGTGGCAGTGCTGTCTGTCAGAGATGGCTCTGTTACTGTCAGCCGGCTGTTTAACCATCTACTCTGAATGGCTCTTCTCTATCCTATTGATGAACTCTTTCCTTTCTGCTGCTTTACACTCTTCCTTTTTATGTACTCTCTTTGTACACCTCATTCAACTATCTCTTACTGTAGTGCTTTGAGTGTCAAAAATCTCCAATGATATTGCTTCCAACTCAGTCGTCACTTTGAAAGCGGAAAGTCAACTTAAAAGCATTACATTGTAGGATATAATATTCCACCCAGTGTGCTAATTCATATCTAATATGTATCACTAATTTTAAAAAATGTAGATCATTAAAGGTGTTCAATTCATAAAAGTACATACTGTAATTAGAATGTTAGTATGCTATTTCAAATCTGTTGTTTTCTTTTCTGTGTTTTGCTAGGCTCATGAGCGTTCAGAAAGTGGGGAGGTGACATTTGTCACCCAGCTGGTTAAAAAGCTGATGATAATCATCGCCCGTCCCGCCCGTCTGCTGGAGTGTTTGGTAAGCACTGATAATTTAAAGGAAACTAATCTGGACATTATTTGTACTGAGGCTTCAGAGAAAACTGCCTTACCATAGTTAATGAAGCACATGCTCAGTACCGTATAATTAAAATGCTAGATTTGCCTTGAGGAAATGTGCATGTTGAATCAAGGCCACATTGTAAGGCTTCAAAATGCACAGTGATTTGTCAGATTTGCTGTATTGTTAAACAAATAAATCACGCCAGACATTATGGAAACACAAAAGCTGACTACCACAAGAAGCAGCAGGGCTCCATGTCTGTGGCTACATGTGTATTTTGAGTAATCTGGTGCATTCAGTAGTATGACAACATACAGTACAGCTCAGCACTGATGGAGGACCAGCACCTGAGAGAGCAATGAGCTGTTAAACTATTCTGCTTCATGTGTGCACAATGCATCACAAATACCTCAGTGTGGCACCTGGACACAAACCTGCCTCAATAAGCACACAAAAATATTCTAAACTGTTAATTAACTTAATGACAGGAATACTGGCCCTTGCTGGGCCGTTTGTTTGTTTGTTTGGCTCTTATTTTATTTCTATTCATTAATTTTTAAATGATAATTTGTTGAAATACTGTATATGAAGAATTACTTTAACTTTTTGTGTGATTGACACTGAATAAGAAGGCCATTTAGCCTGTTACATGTTGATGAAGTCCTATGAATATAATGATTATAAATATTTGTCTGGAATCAGGATTTAAGACTATTGTGATAATTTGACTATTTAGTTCTGAAATATTTGATGTTTGATCTATTCAGGGTTCCCACTCTAAGCCAAATCAAAGTCCCACTCAAAGTCAAATTCCCTGACTTTCCCTGACTAAAAAGCTGAATTTCCATGACCTATAATTAACAGAAAAAAAGGCTGCTGTTGTTCTCCCTCTCCCATATTTGATAGCTCGATAGTAGTTTTACCAACTTTACTGTTGCTTTTATGTCATCTGCTTTTAACACCCAGTTTTTGAAATGGTCATTTTGTAACCAAAGCTCTTGAAATTTAAATTTTCCTGGCTTGTTTGCCTTAGTTAACAGGTACAGCCTTGTGACTGCATTTGACTTAAGTGATGGGCAGTTGACAAACGGGAAGGGAATAAAATGGCGCTGAAAAATAGCCTAAACATAACAATAGGCAAAACGTGTGAAAAAACACAATAAAAAATACATTTTGGTAATTGGAAACTAAAATTTAAAGCAACAAACAAAAATCCCTTATATTTCATGACTTGGACAAAAATATATATATAAAATTCCTTGACTTTCAATGTCAGGAATAGACCTTTTAAAATTCCATGATATTCCAGAAATTCCATGACCCGTGGGAACCCTGTCTATTCCAGACAGCATCAGAAATGTACAAAAATGTATTTTCCAGTACCTTCATTAATTATAGAGTAACATCTCTAGAATAAATTAAATAATTGGGGATTGAGTGGGACTGAGTTGATGTCAGATTTTAATATTCATATAATGTGAACCTAATTCTTCCTATGTGTGTTGTAGGAGTTTGATCCAGAAGAGTTCTACCACCTGTTAGAGGCTGCTGAAGGTCATGCTAAAGAAGGTCAGGGCATCAAGTCTGACATCCCTCGATACATCATCAGCCAGCTGGGCCTCACCAGGGACCCCCTTGAGGGTAAGAATGCTACTTACAGTGGCCTCAAAAGCATTTGAACACTAGGCTACACTTAAAAATTGTATGAGATACAAAAAAAAAAATCAGACAATGTGGCATCTGCAGAAACAAATGCTACTTGGTTTGATATTTTGTTATCTAATGCATTGACCTAATTTTAGGTGTGGCATAAGTGTCCAAAAGCTTTTGGGGATTGTATGAAGCAACTCTGTTATTAGGTTTGTTGTATTAAATCAGGAACTACAATGACATTTATGCTCTCTAGAAATGGCCCAGCTGAGCAGCTATGACAGTGGTAACCCTGAAACGCCAGAGACAGAGACAGATTCCACAGACGTGAGTAATAGAATTGAGTCTTCAATAGAATTGAAATCTTCAATGACTCTGTTGATTCTATATAATAGCATTCCACTAAGACCAAGTGCTTGTGTTTATATGCAGAGTCGAGGAGCCACCGTACAACCACTCCAGCCTCAGCCTCAACCCAAAACTAAAACTCCACGTGAGGAAGACTTCGAGACCATTAAACTCATCAGTAATGGAGCCTATGGGTAAGACAGTAGGATTTCACTACTGCAGCAATGACTAAGAATGCCTAAGCGTGTGTTCACACCGCCGCTGGCGAGAGTGTCAAAGTGGCCGGTAGTCATTCATGTTCAATGTGAGCCGGCGTCGAGGAGAGTTGAAGTCAGGTCAACTTTATGGTAATGAGCCATGACGTGGTTGGGCAGCAACCAATCGGAATGCAGAAGTCCTCAGCTTGAGAGGATTCCAAAGAACGCTGTCCTGTAAACTTTGGTTCCGCCCACATTAGTTCCCAAGCATTTTCACGCTAGAATGCTTGTTTTTCAGCACAAATGCAATTAATTTGCTCAAAACAACACCGATTTGACCAATTGCGTTTAGGCTACAGTTTGTACAACCAGGACAGTTTGTAATGTAGGCTGCACACAAATTAATGTTAATGTTAATTAAAGACCAAGACTAGTAAACGTCTCCTATAAACTAAAAAAGTTAACACTTAACCATGAACACAAAAACACACCACACAAATGGCTTTTATTGGTTTATTTTGTTAGCAAACATGTAACTAATTGTTAAGTTCTTTCCATCGATCAATTTCTTACTTACACTTAAACATTTTCATGAGGTTAACTTATACGTTTCTTGTGGTCAGTCTGCACAAGATCAACATGCTTGTTTCCTTTGCGGCTCCTTTAAATACAAAACCAATCGTTCGATCGTCAGAGCGTCCGCAAATCTTTCTACAGCATTGTTGGCAGGGCGGCCAGAGTGAATTTTGACGTTCTCACCGGCGGCAGTGTGAACGCACCGGTAAGATCTTTGAAATTTGTAATTATCTAATTGGCTCTCCACCTCTCTTTAATAATCATAGAGTTAGAAGGTCATTACAAGCTCAATAGTAATACATGCCTCTCTCCACTCAGGGCTGTGTTTCTGGTGAGGCATAAGGAGACCCGTCAGCGATTTGCCATGAAGAAGATCAACAAGCAGAACCTGATCCTGCGAAACCAGATCCAGCAGGCCTTTGTGGAAAGAGACATCCTGACATTTGCAGAGAACCCTTTTGTTGTCAGCATGTTCTGCTCTTTTGAGACAAGGAGACATCTTTGCATGGTTATGGAGTATGTGGAGGGTAAGAAACACTCTTTTTGGGGGGTGACTGTGTTCATGGAGGACTTCAGTGTAGGATACACCACAGAGTAATGCTGTAGTTGAAAGTGTTTATGTATGTGTCTGAAGGTGGGGACTGTGCCACTTTGCTGAAGCACATTGGGGCTCTGCCTGTGGACATGGCACGCATGTACTTTGCTGAGACTGTTCTAGCACTGGAATACCTTCATAATTACGGCATCGTGCACAGAGACCTGAAACCTGACAAGTAAGCACATGTAACACCAAACCCCACAGTGTTTGTAGTTTACTTTCTTTCATTGATTTATGGGGTTTTTATTTATCCTTTAAATTCCATCTCACTTTCTAAGAATATAAAACATGCTTTTTAGGCTGCAACAGATCAGTTGTCTTTGGTTTAGACCAGTGTTTCCCAACCACTGTGCCGCAGCACACTAGTGTGCCATGACAGGTTGTCGGGTGTGCCGTGGATAACTTCCTTATCTCTATTATATTTCATTATTATTATTTTAAATCAGTGCTATTGGTCATCGTTATGTCTGTTTGTGGGTTTTACAAATATTTAACCAATGAAAAGCATTCAAAAGAGCTTGTGACTAAACCTTGTAACGCCATTGGATCTTCAAATTGTCAGTCAAACCTCATAACTCCACCCCACCTCTATTCAGAATGAAGTGCCAAGACGCACAGTTTGAAGACGGACGTCTACTTCTTCACAATGCAAGGGTAAATGGTGGAGTAGCAGACGGGCACACAGGGCACGCACTGCAGGGGGGGCCCTGCATGTTTTAAAACAGGTCTATTATAGCCTACAATGAATTATAGGTCTATAGCCTAAATAAAAGCACTTCAGTCATCAATGAAACTTAAGTTTCTTAAGACTTAAGAAACTTAAGACTTTCAAAAACAACCTGTTCAACACGAAATAAGTTTATTCTCATTGTTTTCACTATGTACAGGCTACAAGAGAAACATTAAGGATATAAATTAAAACAGTTATATATCGCATATTAAGTAGGGTATTCTTCTCTCGTCGTCTCTGAGAGAATATGCGCCGTTAATTAGTGCGGCGTCAGTTTTTAATTTTACTTCCACTTTCATGGTGAAAGGTGTTCACCGGCATAAGTTTTACATTGTTTGCACGTTGCTTGTATGATATTTACTGGATCGTCTTCACGGTTTAAATCAGAAATATTTCCAATATTCAGATGCAACGCCGCTACAAAAGTGTAAAAAGTGTATCAGGTTGCTACAGACCCGAGGTATGTAAATGTGTAAGTATTTTTTCCTGCTCAACTATATTTACATATCTGATGACTCAATTTGTGCAATGCATATTTTTTCCTCAAGGTGGCACTGTTTGATACACAATGATGACGTGATGTTTCACTCATAATTACCGCAGGCATAAAACAAATGAATATCATCAGCAAAAACTGAACTGGTTTGAATGGCTTTACTGCAGAGCAATTACTATACGCAATAAAATAGAAATGTCACTGCCATTTGATGCTGGATGTGGTGAATAAGCTGCCAGTGATCAAAATATTGAATATGAAGTCATTGAAAACGAAGGTTTTAAGAATATGGTTGAGATCATGAATGTGAGGCAGATGCTGAATGTACTGTGGAAGTGCGTCTGATGATGACAGCGATGGAAAAATCATCTGCTCAAATTGAACCCTTTTAAGTTTCAAAAGGAAGTGAAATATGCTTTATTTTATTGTTCTTAAAATATCAAGAGAGTTTTTTGCTATTGCAGCAGTTAGAGGTCTATCCGTGCTGGATATATAGGTCTGGGTCGCTAAAGACACGAATATGTAATAATGATTGGCAAAACATTCATGCATTTAAGGGTTAAACAATAAGTGAAACAGAGCACCCATATAGCTACAATAAACTTTATAACCTGCAAACTGATGAAAACGTAATGCGATTAATTATCTGATTCAGATGCGGCCGTTCTAATGATGGACAAAACACAGATCTCCATCATTCGGTTGTCAAAAACCTTGTTAACTCCATTTGAGTATGATTTTCAGAAATTAAGTGCAAGTGTCGGATCATATATAAAGCCAAAATACCAGCTCTGATGACGCAATGTTTAATTATAAAAAAAAATAATGTATTAAAACTGTGCCGCGGCAGAAAAAAGGTTGGGAAACACTGGTTTAGACAGCTTTTTAGATAAATGGATGGCCTTTTCATATTCACTGATGTCAGAATAAAGAATGGCCTGTTTTTCAACAGTCTCCTGATTACTTCAATGGGACACATCAAACTGACAGATTTCGGCCTGTCCAAGATTGGTTTAATGAGCTTAACAACCAATCTATATGAGGGCCACATTGAAAAAGACACCCGAGAATTTCTGGACAAACAGGTACAGAGACTTTGCATTTTGTCTCTTGCATTGTTATTTATTGATTTATTAAAAGGAAACTGTGTAGTCTCAAAACTCTTTCTTTCTCTCTCCATCAGGTGTGTGGTACTCCTGAATACATAGCGCCTGAGGTCATTCTGAGGCAGGGCTATGGAAAGCCAGTGGACTGGTGGGCCATGGGAGTCATCTTGTATGAGTTTCTCGTGGGATGTGCTCCCTTTTTTGGGGATACACCTGAGGAACTGTTTGGACAAGTCATCAGTGGTTAGTGTTGTATCTGGAAGAAAATGCTAATTTTCTTAAAAATTGAATCATGAGAAACATTATGCATACACTATACAAACATACAGGTGCAGCTCAATAAATTAGAATGTTGTGGAAAAGTTAATTTATTTCAGTAATTCAACTCAAATTGTGAAACTCGTGTATTAAATAAATTCAATGCACACAGACTGAAGTAGTTTAAGTCTTTGGTTATTTTAATTGTGATGATTTTGGCTCACATTTAACAAAAACCCACCAAATCACTGTCTCAACAAATTAGAATATTGACATGCCATTTAGCTAATCAACTCAAAACACCTGCAAAGGTTTCCTGAGCCTTCAAAATGGTCTCTCAGTTTGGTTCACTAGGCTCTACAATCATGGGGAAGCCTGCTGATCTGGCAGTTGTCCAGAAGTCAATCATTGGCACCCTTCCTTTTCCATGACATTCTAATTTATTGAGATGCACCTGTAAGTGCCCAATCTTTTGACTTTTGTATGGTATATGAAGTAATTTATCATTATTAGTCTTACTTTCCTAATCAGTGTAATCTGCTTTACCAGTCTTTAATTAATTTTGGAAAACTTAATACAAAAAACTCTGTGAACCTAATTCTGTTGTTGTTGAGAGTACTTTCAGAAATATGATTCTGAATGTGTGGTTCAATAGATGAGATAATCTGGCCAGAAGGTGATGAAGCTTTGCCTCTAGATGCTCAAGATCTCATCTCCAAACTACTGCGGCAAAACCCTCTGGAGCGTCTGGGAACAGGTCCTCTAGCACACAAACTCAAACTTACTTGCACAGACTCTGACTTCTTCTTGATCTCCTCCCTGGTTATGTGTTAGAAGAGTGACTTGACTGATCTGCTGAGATTAATAGTGTATGAATAAACCTGAACAGAAAGAAGACTTTTTTTAAATGCTATCCTATATCTCTGTTTTTGAGAAATATTTGAAGAGATGTTCTCTCGCTCCCTGTCTCACAGGGAGTGCGTTTGAGGTGAAACAGCACCGTTTCTTTACTGATCTGGACTGGAACAGTCTCCTGAGGCAGAAGGCAGAGTTCATTCCTCAGCTGGAGTCGGAGGATGACACTAGCTACTTTGACAGTACGTATTCAGGCTGCAGAGACTGTAGAGAAATTTATATCAAGACACTTTATTCTCTACCTGCAATACAGATGCACACCACATGGGCTTACATTTTCTAAAACACTGTTTGAAATTTCCTTCTTCAACCCTCTAGCACGCTCAGATCGGTATCATCACGTGGACTCGGAGGAAGAGGATGACACAAATGATGATGACCATCTGGAGATCCGTCAGTTTTCCTCTTGTTCACCACGATTCAGCAAGGTGTGAAGTAACATGCTAACACTCTTAACAACAGCAAAAGTATTGCTTTTCAGTATTGCTTTTTCTTCTGTTTCTGTTTGCCTTTTTAACTTAATCTGTCTTCTCCTCTCCATTTCTACCTGTCGGTCTGCCTTTTTCAGGTATATAGTAGTATGGAGCGTCTTTCCTTGCATGAGGAGAAGCGCACCCCTCCTCCCACTAAGCGCAGTCTTAGTGAAGAGGGAGGAGAGCGTATCGATAGTCTCAGTGGCCTAAAGTCTCGAGACCGGAGCTGGCTAGTGGGCTCACCTGAGATGTGAGTGAATAACCTGAAATTATTCTGATAAACAAGTCATAGATTTCATAGTCATGTATTTTTGAAAAATATATTCGCCATTTGTTCAACATGGTGTAATGAACTGGACATTTGGGCTTTTGTAGCCTAAGGAAGCGACTCTCTGTTTCCGAGTCATCTCACACTGAGAGCGACTCCAGCCCGCCTCTGACTGTACGTCGGCGCTGCTGCTCGGCCATCATCGAAATGCCTCGATTCGCCATTTCCAGTGAAGAGGATGGTGGTGTGGGGGGCAGGAAGACCACTGTGAGGGGCCCTCGTGGGGAAGATCTGCCTCAGGCTATACCAGAGCTCCCTGTGGAGAGAGAGCTCAGGCTGGATGAATCGCCAACCACACCAGGCTCCACTTCCAGCCAGATCAGCCAATCTACAGTCACACGTCAGTCTTCAATTATTCTGGGGACTTGTATCTGTTCTAGCTTTAGTCGAAAATTGTTAAAAGACAGGACCTAGACTTAATGAGATTTAAAAAAAAATAACATAAAAATTAATGGGATTTATTATTTCAAATAACACCATATTGGGCCATTCTGATAGGTTGCTATTTTCTGTAGTCATATCTCTGCTAATTTTTCGTTTGTGTGATTTCAGCTGGTAGTTCTGGTGACGTGTTGGATCGAGCTTCTCGCTACAGTGCTGAAGGATCTGAAAACTCTACTCCTAAAGCCATCAGTGATTTGGCAGCTCGTAGAGCTCGCCACAGACTGCTGTCAGGAGATACAGAGAAACACACATCACGCCCACTTAACAAAGTTATCAAGTCAGCTTCAGCGACTACCCTCTCACTTATGATCCCTGCTGGTAAGTCAACAGTCACAATGATCCTTGTGATTTTGCCATGCAAAAATTGTTCTTTTGTTGGTCCTTAAAACAACAGGATGACATATGATGATAGGTTAACAATCCTAATTATTCCGCTATCTTTATGATTTGTTGATAGAAATATTGTACCAGGACTAGGGCTGTGACGGTCACCGTGACAACCGCGTCACCGCGGTGGTCTGTTGTCACCGCGGTAGTGCACGTGACGTCACATACTTTATAACAAGCATAATACTAAGTTTTGTATACAAATGTAATAACAGTAACAGTTGCAAATTGTTTTATTTAGACTATAATTCTATGGTAATTCACAATTGATTGGCAGGTTTGAGCGCAGGAAAATACCGTTTATTCTGCATTCAGTAAATTAATTTTATGTTGGGCGATGGACCTTGTTGGGAAACCAAATACTACATTGCCGATCTGGAGCTATCTCCATTCATATCACCCATCCGCGTTTGTACAAGTGTCTTCAAGTTCCCGTGATCGCAAATGCCTGGCTGGTCAGGTTTGGTGAGGCTTTCTCCAAATTGGCCAAATACAAACGAGACCGCGATAAATGGAAGATGTTAACAAGAAATGTGTCAACGATTACTATTTCAAAGAGAGCGCGTGCTGACGAGGAGTTAATGCGCCCGCTTGGTTGGCTGCGGAACAGTGAACCGTGTCCACACCGGACACGACACCGCCTCAACAGGTTAAGTCTCTACACAGGACATTTGAACTTTGTGTCAGTACCTCATAAACAGGACGAGGCAGTTTACTGTCAGGGATTTGTCATGTCGTGTTGCGCCGCATCCAGTGTAAACAGCATTACTAATTATAATGAGTTCTTCAGTAGTATTTTGTCACGCCGCACCACTCGCGTCCGGTAGACAGGGTGTAACTTTCTTATTTAGGCTACTTTTTTATTTAACTGTATTATTTCTTTGATACTTATTTTAGTGTTTTGCAGACTGCACGTTCACATCATGGAAGTGCTAAAATAAACACTCACGTTTGTTAATAGATGATCGAGCATCATTTATTTATTATTTGTGCTTCAAAATTATTTAAACACCACGCACCGGAAAATCTGCCACCATCACAGCCCTAGTGCAGGGTCCTTCATTGTTTGAAATAAGAAACCCTTGGCGTCAATATACTGATGTGAAAGGCACTGGGAATTTTATCGTCATTATTAAATTACATATTGGGTAATAGTTTTGCCATTATTGCATATACTGTATGTTGGGATGTTTTTTTTTTTATGTAAACCGTTATTTATTATCAAAATAATATATATATAATTTGTATATATATAATTAATATTAATTTAATTTTATATATATATATATATATATATATATATATATCAGTAGTGTATCACTATATTAAATAGCACAACTGTTTTCAACATTAATAATAATTTAAGCAGCAAGTCAGAATATTAGAATGATGATCTGAAGAATCATGTGACACTGAAGACTGGCATAATGATGCTGAAAATTCAGCTTCGCCCTCGCAGGAATAAATTACACTTTAAAATATATTAAATAGAAATGAAAAATGATAAAAATATTTCACAATAAATAAACTATTTATAAATAAATACATTATTGCATTAAATAATGAAAGCAGCACTCATTGATTTTTACTTCGTAATACTTCTCTGTTGTAAATTTTTCACAACTCTCTTTATTCTCTTTATTTCCAGGTTTAAATTTTGAATCCCAGATTCGCACACTTATGCTTCTTTAAGGAATGGAGCTGTTGATCGCATTGCAGCCTGAAGCTTAATTCCTGACGAACCTAATTAACCTGGGCACCATGATCGGTGAAAAATGCACTTGTGGTGAGAATGGCATTTGGATGAAGTTGGAAATGCATCTGTGGGCAGTCAGGTTTATTAGAGTGTTTGACCTGTTGGGTCTAGAGAACATTGATC
>NW_015505765.1:622285-623549 GCF_001515645.1 Sinocyclocheilus grahami | reverse complement strand
TTGTGCATACAGAAGTTGTAGAGCTCATTCTCAAGGTACATTGGCAGCCTTAATCTGACGAGCATTGTTGCTTTAGAAGTTATTGATTTTCAGATTAATTTCTTTTTATGTTGCAGAGTGGCAGTAAGGTGTCCATTTCTGCTACGCCCTTTGAGAATACATCTATTAAAGTTGGCCCTGCACGCAAAACCAGCCACAAGTCCAAAATGGCCCGGCGCAACAAAAAAACCAAAACCAGAGAAGGACAAGACAGGTGAAGTCTAACGTTTACCATCAAATCCCAATACTTAAGTCACACAAAGTTCTTCCCATTTCAGTTCCTCAGACTTACATTTGCTGTCCCATTTATGGTTTGTATATACTTGTATGTCCACTACAGTAAGAAGAGAAACTCCCTGTTTCGTAAGATCACCAAGCAGGCGACCCTTCTCCACACCAGTCGTAGCCTGTCCTCTCTGAACCGCTCAGTCTCATCAGGTGAAAGTGTCCCAGGGTCTCCCACACACATGTCCCCTCGTTCACCCACACAGGGCTGTCGTTCCACACCCGACTCTGCCCATTCAGGTGAAGCTCCATACAAACAAATGCCAATATGATTTTGATGCACGTAATGTCATGTCAAATCATGTTCTCATTTCATTTAAAGTTGTCGTAGATGATACAATATTGTAATTAGTTCCCCATTATGAAATCAATATCCTGTCTTAAGTAATTTCATTCATCTTCATAGTTCTTTTTAAAAGTTTAATCTTTAACCTTAAACTTTCTCTTTCTCTAATGCAGTTGGTGCGAACTCATCCCAAAGTAGCTCACCTAGCTCCAGTGTGCCAAACTCTCCTGCCAGTTCTGGTCAGATCAGACCCAGCTCCTTGCATGGTCTGGCTCCCAAACTACAGCGCCAGTACCGCTCCCCCCGCCGAAAGTCAGCAGGCAATATCCCATTATCCCCTCTGGCTCGTACACCATCACCCACCCCTCAGAGCACCTCCCCACAGCGTTCTCCTTCACCCCTGCCAAGCCACTCACTCATCACTTCTTCAATAGGCCAGTCTTTCCCTGTCAAACTCCACTCTTCACCTCCATTAGTAAGACAGATATCCCGCCCAAAGAGTGCAGACCCTCCTCGCTCTCCTCTGCTCAAACGTGTCCAATCAGCTGAGAAGCTTGCAGCCTCTCTTTCTTCTTCATCCTCCTCTCCTTCTCCATCCTCTGCTGCTGATAAAAAGCTGCCAGTTGGTGCCAGCCGCAAACACAGTCTTGATAC
>NW_015505765.1:620774-622140 GCF_001515645.1 Sinocyclocheilus grahami | reverse complement strand
ACTTGTTCCTGGGAAGAGTAAACTGAAAGACAAGCTGTCTGCCATACGCCAGGATCGCGCTGACCGCCGCGAGTCTCTTCAAAAGCAGGATGCCATCCACGAGGTGGACTCCTCAGAGGATGAGACAGATGAAGGGTCGGAAGATAGCCAAGATGGACGTAGGACAAGCTATGTTCCTCCAAGCCATGTCTTGAGGCCTACTACTGTAATGGCCTCTCCCCATACCATCAGGATGGGACCAGCAGCTCCACCAACACTGGGACTGTTGCCCTCAATGGTTGCACCTCCAGGCTTACTTCAGCCCAGCAGGGGACTGCAGATACAAAGCCAAAGTACCACTCAATCTCAGACACAAACTTCAGCCTCACTGTCAATGCAAGGTACCGCCAAGCCTCCAGAACAGAATCCTACAACCTCTATTGTGGCCCAAGGCTCCAGTTCAACACTAGCTGAAGAGTCAAAAAAGAAAGAGTCAAAGGCACAGGACTCTCAATTCAGTGTAACGCCTTCTCCACCTCAACCCAGCCCTCTATCCAGCACCTTTTCCACCCATGGTAGCGCCTTTACCTCTGTCAGCAAAGACCCATTTGTCAAACCCACAACACCTCCACTGGATTCCCAGAGGACCCCCAAAACTTCTGAGCCCAGGTCCAAAACCAGTGGTAAAATGGATCCTAGCACTGCTTCTGGAGTGACCAGGTATATCCCTGTTGCTACCACACCAACTGGAGGCATCACCAAGGAGATGAAGGAGGCTGACAATCGCAGACAGGCTGCAGCTGCCGCTGCTGCTACTGCCACTGCTGCAGCCTCTCCATCCACTCCCTCTGAGAGGGGAATGGACAAAGTCGTGTCTCAACTGGCCACTGTGGCTAAGAGTGTGCTTGGCCCTGTCAAACTCAACATCCCAGGTACTAAAGAGGCCTCGGAGCGGACAAAGGACCAGCGTCCCCAGACAGATCCCACCCACCCAAAGATAAAAGAATGTCGTCTGGAGCGTCCTGATTCTCCTGACCGCTTGAGCCCATCTGCTGCTTCTGGCTCACAGTCTCCACTGTTGACTGAATCTCCCTCTAAACAAACATCATCCAAATCTGAGCCAGCCTCAACTTCTCAGAGACCTTTAGAGGTCCCAGGGACTTCCAAAAGGCCTCCTCCAAACTCCCAAGCTGGGGAAGAACATCGGGATAGACCAGGGACTCCGAGAAGTGGCACCGCACCAAGGCCTAGGTCTGAAGCACAATCTCAGGCCCAAGCAAAGCCTAGTTCCACTACTTCACGAGACAAATCCAACAAGACAACGTAGCAGCCTTACAGAAAGACACATTTTCTCCAGCTTTAATTTAACTTGCCTATGACAGATAAA
>NW_015505765.1:588814-620689 GCF_001515645.1 Sinocyclocheilus grahami | reverse complement strand
TTACAGATGATCCCAACAGCTTAATTTCAGAACGTTTTATTCTCTGCCATTTACTAAATAATTGAGGCTTCATAATTGTTAGTTTTTCTTGTTCCTTCTTTTTGAGTATTTTTCTCAGCAGCTAGAAAACCTGGAAAATTGCTTGGGTCTGGGCCCTGAGAGACAGAAACCGTGTCCACTTACAGTATATTACCTCTTCATATTATCTTTATATTACTTTAAGAATCTTCTCTTGTAGTAGGTATAGTTGTGCCTTAAAGCAACACCTCAGCATTTCACTTGTATTTCTTTCTGCCTGTTCATCTTTGGAGGAAGACATATTGCAGCAATAAGAGTAGCGTATCCCGAGCAATTTTCACAAACACACAGAGTTGATTTCATCACACCTGTAGTATATAAAGAAAAACCAAACTACGTTTTCTATCTTTCTCACTTGCACTTGTGTCAGCTTTCAATTGTGTCGGACAGCTGTGAGATGTATGTCTATGAAAATTCAACCTGAGATTTTCCCTTTTGGCACAGCCATCACTAGTGTTGTATATGGTAACTGAAATTTGGATTTATAATGGGGGAGAATGATGACCAGTAATTGCATGAAGTACCTCTTTACATGTTACTCAATGTTTCTAATAAGAAATAAACATGTTTTTAGAAATTATTTTGGATTTCCTCTGTGTAATAAATCATGTGATCTTTGGCCATCATTCAGATCCCAGTAAAGTTATGTCAAGCTACATTTTAGCTACAGACATGTCAAGACTTGTAACTTGCACATCATTATGTCTAGATTTTGTTTGGTTTTGTCTTTGTTCAGAATTTCAAGTGGACCATTTTATTTCTTGTTCTTCAGCTTGCCTGTTTTATTTTCTCTCATTTTAATATCTGGACCAATTAGCTGTTGTCTCTGTATATTTGTTTGCTTTTTGTTTTCTTATTTCAGCAGACTTGTCTCGTGTGTGTGTGTGTGTGTGTGTGCGTGTGCGTGTGCGTGCGCGTGCGCGTGTGCGTGTGCGTGTGCGCGTGCGCGTGTGCCTGTGTACAGAAGCATGTTTGAGTGTTTGTTTCTGTGGTTTCTTATATAATGCATATTTTAAAAAGTCTGTTATTTGTTAGTTTTATGCCCTAAACAATGGAAGTGTGTTTTTGACTGGTGTCCTATCTTTGCCATATCAGCTCTGTCTGATTCAGCCCTTTGTCCTATACCAGGCAAAGATGTATTTGCGGAAACCCTTTTTTATTTTGTTTGTCAATAATATGAAAACCAATAAATACAGTATCCAGTTAGATCCCAGTTGGGGTCTTGAGGGGTTTGACCAGAACTTTGATGTTTTAACCACATTTTACATTTATAATCAAAACCAGTTGTCTGTATTATGTTTCCACTCAGTTTACCACTCCATTTTTTTCTCAGTGTTCAACACTTGCCCCTAGTATAAAAGGTCTAGTTGCTAAGAGCCAAGAGTCAATCCTTAAAGTAAAGGCACTTTCCAACACACTCCTGCCCTCTTTTTGACCTTGCCCACATAGAAAATTGTGAAAAGGTGTTTTTAGTTGGTCTTTATAACTGATTGTGATTTAGTCACATGATGATGGTATGTACAGTTACACTATAACCTTATTCATGTTTTGTCCATATAAAATGTGAATGGATGTCTTGCACACTTATGCTTCTTTAAGGAATGGAGCTGTTGATCGCATTGCAGCCTGAAGCTTAATTCCTGACGAACCTAATTAACCTGGGCACCATGATCGGTGAAAAATGCACTTGTGGTGAGAATGGCATTTGGATGAAGTTGGAAATGCATCTGTGGGCAGTCAGGTTTATTAGAGTGTTTGACCTGTTGGGTCTAGAGAACATTGATCGATCCTACACGCTAGTGGTCAAGGCGTAAATACACAGTTAAGAACAACGCTTAACCATTATATCCACAAGTGATGACCAACAACTGAATCCCACTCCAAAGTTATCATTCTCAAACTTGAATCTCCATTTAAACTAAATTTGGGAGGGCTTATAGAAACTGCCCTTAAATGTTTACATGTGTTTTGAGAGATCATTTGTAAACAGCACACTAGTGCATTATGTCTAAATAATGTGTCATACGTGTAGTGCGAGTGCTCAGGCACATTTTGTAGCTTAGATGATGGCAGGCCACTAGTGATTTCCTTTCTGGCTGCATTGCATTTGAGATTTTACAGGGTGTAAAGACTTTAAGAAACTGTTGCATTCACTCGATAAGCCTAGTATTTAGTTTTTCACAAATTATTTTACACGTAATCTCTGAAGACCTGCTTCACATTCTACCCGTTGTGCTCTTAACAAAAAAGGAAAACAGTGTGTAAATGTTAAATTCATCTCTGCTCCCTTTTCGTGAGCTGCCTTGGGCTGTAAAAGTGAACGCTAACTGCCTTCTCATGTACGTGATGGGGATGATGATGATTGTTGGGCTATTTGTTGAGGTGAAGTCTGGTGTCAGAAAGCCTGTGGTGGTCATCCATCAATGTCCCGCAGCCACATGCCACCATGCACGCACTGGTGAAATGTAATCTTGCACACCGTCTAGAGCCAATTTTGCCGCCACCTCTCACCTGTGGTATAGCTTGGCTCTTTATGATCGAAAAAAAAAAACCTTTGGAGCACACATACATACACTACTTACATCTGCCTACCATAAACACGCATATAGACTCTATGTCCAACCACTGCCCTCTTCTAATGTCTGTGTGTGTTTGTGTTTGACTCAAATGGCAGCACAGATGAGATGGTTTACTTTTATGTAAATATTTTTAAGTCTGGTGTTCTGAGTGTCTTTAATATGAAAAGAATTGAAGTTATTTGGTGTGCAATGGCCACTGCCTTAGACATGACACATAGATGGAATGGGACAATGACTAGATATTGTGTGTATTTTAAGACCTGGCACTCGGTAAGGGAGTCAATGGTGATACAGTGGTGTTATGGATTTAGGGCACTGTCCATGTGTCAGTCATGCTTTGTCCAAGACTAAAGGAGACAATGTCAAAGGAGACAATGTGGTTGTACAGACACAAGTGAAAAGAAATGGGCAAAGAAAAAAAATCTGCTAGAGTTAAACCAGTGCAATATCTTACAATTTTCTATTGTGGTAAGACGCATGTTTGTTGTTAATCCTACCTTATGAATAATAAAGTTTTTTTTTTTTAAGTAACTCCGCATGTGGCTTGTATTTATTTATGTGAGACATTAAGTTGGATCTACCAAACATATGTTGCTAACAGCAAATGAATAATAGTGTTGCATTCAACAGAATGTTTATCATCTGGAATGGAACTGCAAAAATAACTTTTCAAGCAAGTTTAAAACATTCCCGTCTTCCATTGCTTGGTCAAACCGCACTACAACACTGAATATCAAAAGTATAATACTTATCTGCAGAAGTGAAACTAAAACAAGAAAAATAGAAACGTATATTTCTTCTTGTACTTTGAGTACAGATGTAAAAGTAGTTGGTCTCTCTAAAGCTCTATTAAACACTCCAATTGGATGTTCTTTAGTACAAAAAAGGCAATAAATACCATATTAAAAATTTGTGACATTTTCCATGATGCAGTTAAATCTGTTCAATGTTGCATAGGAAGCCAGTTTTAAATGAAGAGTGTTGAAAAATTCACTCTCAGCTCATTTCCCCTTACTTTAGGCATGTTAAATGGATCCCTAATGGACAGTTATTTTGGTATTTGCTCACCCACCTGTCACGAGCTTGTTTCAGGAAATTCATTGCTTTAATGAATGCAGAAGACAGTCGGCACAAGACATAAACACCATGTTAATAGGCAGCATGCCAACGGCATTGACAAGACAAAGTAATGAAGTCCATTAGATTCTGGTGAGTGTGTGTTTTCTCGGGGCTCTCAGATGGGCTGAGTGTATGTTCGAGAGCTGTTATGCCCTGAGGGCAAAGACAAAGGGGTCAAAGGTTAGCTGGCTTGCTTAAAAGGTGCCCACCATAGGGGATAATTGGACTCTGTCTTACCTTCATTCACTAGTTTCCCATCAGCAGGCCTATTAAGAAAGTATACAGAGTGAAAATGTGCACACTTAAACCTGCTCCACAGACCCCCTTGCTTACCATCTCCCCACGGCACGCGAACCACTAGAGAATGAAGATGCTCCGATGACCCAATGTGTCTCTTCCTCTCGGCCCACCCCCCTCTGACAGGAAGCTGGTCCCACTGATGGATTGCTGGTTGAGTCTGTCTCTGACACCCGCTCTACATGACCGGGTAAATTCATTCCATTCCTGCCTCTCTCTACACAGCGCGCCCGTCCCAGCATACACTGCCTGACAGCTAGCCTAATGGAGGGACCAGGCCAAATGGATTTCAGAAGAAAAGCGAAGGGGGGCAGGGCCTCAGGGGGGCAATAATTCTCCCCTATTTCAGAATTTATTTTCCCCAATCCTCTCACTTTTTTTTTTACTTCCAAGTTTTCTCGAAGAAATGGAAAGGAAGGAAAGGTTTCACTGCCTATTGATTCAATTTAAATGTGACAAGTCTGCATGCAGGTACATGAATAATTGTACCTTATTTACGAGTATGAGCCACATGTTGAACGTTAACCTTCCAAACTGTCTCGGGTGCACTAGATAATAGGATACATAATAAATGCTTTCATCAGTTTGATCTGATATTAGATGTTAGCAATTAGTTTTACCTGCTTATAGTATGGCATAGAAGAATGGCAGGTGGAAGCTGCATTATAGGCTAATTGCTCTCTGTGGTACCACGCGCCACGTTTAATGAGCCTTATTCTGTGTGATGAATGTGCACACACACCTATAACCTGTACAGTGTGCAGACTTGATGTTGCCTGCCAGGCAAATAGTGTGAAAGTTCAGTTGCTGAGAGCAATAAATTAGCCCGTGGAGAAGAGAAATAGAGTGGAGTATTGGGATTTCAGCTCGCCTAATACTGCAAGCCAAGGAAATGGCGAAAGAAAGGATCTGAAAGCCTGTGGATTTTGATAGCAGTAAAGAAACTCTGAGTGAACTGTGGCTGGTGGGTCATTAGGAAGGCCTGAACCTGACAGAGACCGAGTAGGCTATATTGCAGATTGTGAACATGAATGATTCAATAGCAAATTTTATATGATACTAAATGATTTAAATATTGACATAGAATTATGATATTCAGTTTCAGAATTCAAATGTGAATTCAAAAGTTTCATGGAGATTGGAGGATGATAGCCATGAAGTCATTTACAAAACACTAAATTAGTAATTATAATTATTTTTTATTTTTTTTGGAAACTCGGGTTATATTCAGGTGATACACAGCGGTTGTGTGTGTATATAGTTGGTTGGTCGTTTGTTTTTGATTTCTATGGCGTCAAGCGAGGTAACTCCGCCCATATTGGAATTTCATTGGAGGGAAGCACATTTTGTTTATTATCAAATATGGATCGATAAGGAAATTGTGTAGAGGCTGAGAAAGTAACATTGAGTGACATATCCCTGAGGTTTCAAATGGAAGACCACAAAACCAAAGTCGTCTGGAGATATGTGTTTTACGCTTTGCACTGCGTTGTTAGCAGAGTGTGCGCAGAGAGTACTCGTTCACACACTTTAAGGAATAGTTCACCCCAAAAATTCTGTCATTAATTACTTACCCTCATGTCGTTCCAAACCTGTAAGACCTCCGTTCATCTTCGGAACACAAATTAAGATATTTTTGATGGAATCTGAGAGCTCTCTGACCCTCCCATAGACAGCAAGGGTACTACCATGGTCAACGTCCAGAAACGTATCAAGGAGATCGGTAAAATAATCCATGTGACATCAGGAGTTCAACCTTCATTTTACTTTTTGCGCGAATACTTTTTGTGTGCAAAAGAAAAAAAAAACTTTATTCAACAATTCGTCTCCTCCGCTTCACCCTAGACAATCATGTGGTGCGGCTAACACAGAACAACACGCTGTTTGCGTTCAGTGGATACTCTCCAAAACAGCGCTAGGGTGAAGCGGAGGAGACGAATTGTTGAATAAAGTCATTCTTTTTTTCCCTTTTGCGCACAAAATGTATTCGCACAAAAAGTAAAATGGCGGTTGAACCCCTGATGGCACATGGATTATTTTAACCCTTTAAGATTCAGTATATGATTCAGATTTTTTGTTTCATTGCGCGTACTTTCACTTTAATATAAATAAAGAAATAAGTCTTTAAATACAGATTTGAGATAGCTAAATAATTTTATTGTGTTCATTGTGTTAAAGAATTCACGAAAAGATACATGAAAGAAATTTCTGGCCTGAGTCAATGGTCAGAAATTTTGCGGGCAAAGAAGGTCCATTACTCAGAAGTCACTTCCAAACTAAGCAGCCTAATATTCAAAATATATAAAACATAAATCATAACGTGCAAACCCGTGTGAGAAAATGTTCGCCTCATTCGAAATTCCAGATTGCTCTGATTTTGTAAATATGACCGCACTTCTTGCGCTGTGTTTGTAGTCATATTTGAGAACATGAATTCCGCGATCAATCAGATTATTGCAAAGAATCAATTATTGCAAAAAAAACAAAAAAAAAACTTTTGAGTTATAATCTTTTTTTCCCTTTTGCGCACAAAATGTATTCGCACAAAAAGTAAAATGGCGGTTGAACCCCTGATGGCACATGGATTATTTTAACCCTTTAAGATTCAGTATATGATTCAGATTTTTTGTTTCATTGCGCGTACTTTCACTTTAGTATAAATAAAGAAATAAGTCTTCAAATACAGATTTGACTGTGTTTGTAGTCATATTTGAGAACATGAATTCCGCGATCAATCAGATTATTGCAAAGAATCAATTATTGCAAAAAAAACAAAAAAAAACTTTTGAGTTATAAAGTTTGTCAACTTTAGGTGAACTTTCTGGACTTGTGCTTGGATAGAAAATCATTTTTCTAACTGTATCTTTCTCTGTTGAACTGCTGTGCAGATTCGATAATCTTTATGAAATGGTTTTATTTTTCTCATATGTTGTCTGAATAAACAGTTGTGGTTAAATCTAAAAACTCTTCCTCAGTAGGGGTTAATAATGACAGATGGGAGAGTTGGGTCTATATGAGGGTCTGGCCACTGGGGTCTCCATCACTGTCACTCTGATTGATTGGGACATCAGCCAAGATAAAAGATCCTGTCTTCCCTGCAGGACAGCCCAGCTCCCTGGGGAAAGGTGAGAGAGGAACCCCTCCAAAACATACACACCTGCATGTACTCATGCTCAAACACACCTGCAGGTGGTCTCCCTGCTCCCTTTCTTTTTTCAATCCCCAGAAACACAGATGTTCCTGCTCTTGTATCTCTTAAGATTCGGCGTGGCCTCTTAACACTCAACTGATGCGTCCTTTATTTTCTCTCTCTGTTATTTTCTCCTCTCTCTGTTCACACCATCTTCTACATTACAGTGCTGATAGAACATTAAAATTTAATAGCAGAGAATCAACAGTGTTCGTGTGTTTGCCCCAAGACTCTGCAGTCTTGATATTATTAATAATTCATCAAGGTTCTGTGTTTTTGAAAATCCCGTCTGGCTGCCTATCTATAATGAAGGTCTAAATTCAGACTTCAGCACTGAAAAAGAAAGTTTAAGTTCTTGTTCTTTCTCTATCCATTCATCTATATGTGAAAGCATCATGTAGCCTAACCTGTAAATATATAAACACCAAGAGTGAAGCCAAGACTACAGGTTGCACGCTGCATTGCTGCTTGTACAAATATTTTTAGTCTTTTTTAGTACTTTGGTTGTGTTAGACTGCACAGTTCAGGACCAAGACACACCTGGGTGTCCTTGAGCAACAAAATGTATCATCAACAAAGAATAAAAATCTCCTTTGCATTGTATTGATGTTTACACGGTTAAGCCATGTGAGGGCAGTATTTGATTGAGACATGTGCCGTACAAAGACAGACCTGGTATATTTTATTCAGTATCAGTTTCATTTGATCAATTCTCCAGTACGGCTTTTTTTATTGAATTATTTTAAATGTAATTATCTTTGTTATTTGAACATTTATTATTAGTGTTATTATTATTTATATAACAGTAATAACAATAATTTATTATTATTATTATTATTATTATTATTATTACTAGTACTACCTGTCGTTCTATCTATTATTCTACCATTCTATCTATAGTCTCTATCAATGTAAGTCATTGCTGCATGGAGCACAAAAAAAAAGCTGAGTTAATAAACTCATTAAATAACCCAGATTGATACTTAAGGGAGATTTTTGCAGATGAATTATTATATTATTTAATTATTTTTGAGAAATAAATGCAGGCCTATTATTATTCTTTAGATAAAGACAAGAAGTTAATAAGCAGGTTACAATAAAAATGGTTAAATGTCCAGTCAAAAAGTCTTCACACATGTTGTATAATTGACATAGAGCAAAATGTAAATAGAAACTGAATTAAGATAGAATTAAAATAAAAGGCTACACATTGCAAGGTGTATAAGACTGTATTTGTCTGTCTCGGTGTCCCCCTGTGGTGAAAAGTGTAAGTGCAGATGTGAGAACGAGAGCAAAATGTAAATAGAAACTGAATTAAAATAGAATTGAAATAAAAGGCTACACTTTGCAAGTCAAGTCAAGTCACCTTTATTTATATAGCGCTTTTAACAATACAGATTGTGACAAAGCAACTGAACAGCATTAATTAGGAAAATAGTGTCAATAATGCAAAATGACAATAGTAAACACTCATTTTTCAGTTAAAGACAGTTCATCATTGAATTCAGTGATGTCAACATCCAGCTCAGTTTAAATAATATCTTTGCAATCATGTCAACGATAACGCTGGAAATGAAGTGTCCCCAACTAAGCAAGCCAGAGGCGACAGCGGCAAGGAACCAAAACTCCATCGGTGACAGAATGGAGAAAAAACCTTGGGAGAAACCAGGCTCAGTCGGGGGGCCAGTTCTCCTCTGACCAGACGAACCAGCAGTACAGAAAAAATCAATATAAGACGTAATAAAACAGACGATGAATAATATTAACAGCAATTATTATATGATGCAATCAAACTTGTAGCAAAATGTGGTAGTTATGTATGTTGTTTCAGGGTTGGCATCATCTGAGGTCCTCTGAGGAGTTGCATCATCTCTTCTCAGGTGTTCTGGATCCAGACTGAAGCTTGTGTAAATCCTAGTTACCACGGGATGTTAATCCCGTGGCAAAAAACAGAGAAACAAATAAAAACATAATTAGCGTAGCTGCTGTTCCAACCAAGCATTTTGAGAAATAAATGCAGGCCTATTATTATTCTTTAGATAAAGACAAGAAGTTAATAAGCAGGTTACAATAAAAATGGTTAAATGTCCAGTCAAAAAGTCTTCACACATGTTGTATAATTGACATAGAGCAAAATGTAAATAGAAACTGAATTAAGATAGAATTAAAATAAAAGGCTACACATTGCAAGGTGTATAAGACTGTATTTGTCTGTCTCGGTGTCCCCCTGTGGTGAAAAGTGTAAGTGCAGATGTGAGAACGAGAGCAAAATGTAAATAGAAACTGAATTAAAATAGAATTGAAATAAAAGGCTACACATTGCAAGGTGTATAAGACTGTATTTGTCTGTCTCAGTGTCCCCCTGTGGTGAAAAGTGTAAGTGCAGTGAGAACAAAGCCCCTGCACTCTGAGTGTCCAGCATTCCTTTCTATATTCCCTTTCTTCATTGCTTCATTTCTGTTATCCTCTAAAGATCGGAGAGATTTCAAGAATATTTAGGTAGAGCTTGTTTAAATAAGTTACTACCACTGTACTGGTTTGTAACTGATGCAGTGGTGCCTAGCTAGATGTCAGGGAGAAGGAGTTTACTGGATAAATTCCCAACACGCTCTTACAGTTGAATGGAGTCCAAAGAACAGGCTTTTGCAGAAGAACTTAATAGGGTTAGGCAGCTGCTTTCTTAAGTGCTGGCCTGTTCAGACAACAGAGCGAAAAATTCAGCGAGTCAGAGAGTAAGACAGGAGGGACAGATTAATTGATTTGTTCAAGGGAGGCAAATATTTTCAAGGCAGAGAATTCTATTTTGCCCTGGGTGAACAATGAAAGGGGCGATCAATATTTTCCCACAAACAGAAAAGGTTTTATGTGATTTTTCACATAGTTACACAACATATGAGCTGAGGTCTGCGTGTGTGTGTGTGTGTGTGTGTCGCAAAAAAGAGAATTTTGAATTAGTTGAAAATATTTCTTAAAAGTGAAAGGACATTTTACTTTTTCAGTATCTGCAGTCGGAAGTTATGAAGTTTCTCAAGATTCAAACAGATTACACAGAATATTTGATTTGCTGCTCAAGCTCATGAGAGCTGTACAACTCTAAAAATACATTATTTCAGAAGAAAAAAAGGAGGCTAAGCTTGGAGCAAGCCATTCTATTGAAACTTGACTTAAAAAAGCCCATTTTTATGAGTTACCATTTTCAATGCACCCTTATTGCTGCACCTTTTCATTTCTCATTTCAATCTTTTCCTGTCCTTTATTCTCGCAGTCCTCCTGCTTTTATCACTTTTCCTTACCTCATCACTTTCCAGCTGTGAAGAATATTCTAGGACACTAGTAACACATTTAGCTGTTATGGAAATCTCCCCTAGTCTTGCTCTTTTTAAATGTATTGACTGTAAAAGGATTATGACCTTATCCACTTACCCCTAACCAGCAGATGGCAGGGGAAAGAGTTCTACAGTAAGGATTCTGAACTATGTCCTATGTAAGTGGAAAAGCTGTGGTTCTAATCAGGTGTTAAAGGCTACGGTATGGCATATCGTGTGCCATGTCACAATTAAAGCACTGGGGACAATGCAATTAACCCTCCAGTGTTGTTTTTCTTTAAATATATATAAAACGTTTTTATAGTAGTGTTCATAAAAATAAAATCATACAATTATGGTCTGCAACCTGCTTTGACCATGGACAAGAAGAATATGACTCTTAAATTAACAATACCAGAGTTTAAATTTTATTTTATTTTATGCATTGACTCCCATTCTTTATTTATTTATTTTTTTTACAATTTGTTTTGTGCCCTATATCAAAAGCCAAAGCTAAAATAATAAATGAACATGGAAAGGACTGGGAGATTTATTTTTCTTTTTTTAATCTGTGAAACTTTCTGCATGCAAAGTTTCCACGTGAGCTTCTCTGTCACTCCTTATACCAATGTTCTGTCCTCAAATGTCGCTTCACCGCACTGCCCTTGTGAATTAACCTTCCACCCTATATACACTTACCATTTGTAGGGGTGTCAGAGAGGTTTGTCTGATCATCAAAGTGAATAAAGTTAGCTGAGTTAAATGGTTTAGGATTATCACTGTACAAACCCTTCTGATGCCGATCTGTAAATGGTGAATGCTCCCCAGACCTTCATTGTGTTATTTAATTTAGACTTTATTTTCCCCTAAAACCATGCTATTTAACTGGCATGTTTGTGAGGTAAAAAATGCATTGCAGATCTGAGTTGTGGACAGAAAGGAAAAACAGTGCTAATACAGTACTAACTAACATCAGACATACTTAAGAAATAATTATTTAAGCATAATTATTAAGCAGAGTAAATAGTTGCCTTTCTAAAGTGGTATTGTTGTATTGTATAAATTGTATAAATATAAATAACATTTTAAAGGTTAGGAGTGAATGCTTCCCATAATATGTTTTTGTTGTTGACAGTATTTTGAGCACAAAATCTTTCTCTTGATAGCAGCAGCCAAATTATGTATACATGGACATGACGTGACATGCTCTCAAATTCAAAACCCAGAACAAAAAAGAAAATATGACCCAGACTCGCAATGAGGATAAACGGGGTTTAGGACGACCACAGTATTTTGCGCAGTGAAATGTTGGCTGCAAGAGCTTGAAACCATAGAAATTCATTTAGAAACCAAATGCCCAAGCTATATTTATAGACTACCATTCAAACTTTTGGGGTCAGTAAGATTTTTTTGAAGAAATTAATGCTTTTATTAAGCGAGGATGCACTAAATTGATCAAAAGTGTTAGTAAAAACTTTTAAATAAATGCAATTCTTCATTTAAGAAACCCTATATGTCCATTATAAAATCCATGGTCATAAATTGGTCATAAATACACACATGGACAGGCAGAAATCAACATATACATTATTTGCAGTGTGAGTGGTACAGAGTAATGGCGTATAATCAGTGTATGTCCCTTAGTGTTTCACATGAGAGGTCTGGACTAAACATCTCCTCTCAGATCCCCTCAGTTAGGACTGAATAATTACTCTAAAAGACCTCTAATTACCTCGGCGTCTCCACGCATATCCCCACACCCTCCTCTGAGCCCGTCCCGCCACTCATCAGAACTCATGTCTTCGTGTCTTTGCCTCCCTCCATAGAACAAGATAGATCACCTCATCCAATGTGTCACTGATTCTAAAAAATTGAAATGCAGAAAATGTTTTTTGATGAATGCTATGCTGAAAGTCATGCTGCCCAATTTTTCCGGTGAGCACTGGTAGGGTTAGAGATGCAATACCTCGACCCTCTTCAGAAGGCCACAAGAAATGAGCCTGTTAATTATTCATAGGTTCATATGTTAATTCATATATGTAAATGTTTGTTCTGGACTAAAAAAGACTGTCCATAAATCAAAATGGCAAAGACTTGTGGGATTTATTGCCATTATTATGATTATTATGATTATTATTATTAAGGGGCCCTGTAACAGTATGTGTTTTGTGCTGCGTGTGCATATGCGGATGTGCATCAAGCTGAGATCATTTTAAATTGCAGTAGCTTTCGATCAGCAGTCAGCACACTGCAGTTACTTCTGGCAAACTTCTTAATGTGGTGTGTTACAGCATGGATTTTTCTTTGTATGTGTGATATGTTGTCAGTGTGTGTGCACGTACATGTCTCATCAGGTTGTGAATTGTGATTGAAGCCTCCTCTCATCCATCATAGACTGAGGGTGGAAAGCCAGTCAGGGAAATTAAAAGCCATGAGCGCACTAAGCCAAATACACTCTTCCTGTCACAGCTTACAATCATCTTTCTTCATCTTTTCATATCTTTTTCTTTCTCGCCATGCTCTGAGGTTTATCACTGTCTTGGCAATAATAATAATAGATTTTTCTTTTTTAGAGGTGAAGTGACAGTATATAGACAAAGGCTGTGGATTTATAACATAAAATAATTAGTCAGTAATTCCACTAGTCTGTCAATTTACCCTCTGTAACAAATCAACAGTCTTACAAAGGAATGGTTTTGTGATATTCATTTTGAACACCCTCAGTATTGAAAGCAATGAAATGAAGTGAAAAATATGAAACAATTACTGTGACAGATACCAGTTGTTCTGAAAATAGGAGATATCCATGCAGAGGTTATTGTTTTGCAATAACATGATGAAAAATGACATTTTTATCTGGTAGAGAGATTAAATGGTCAACGTCAAATGGTCTTAAATGCTTAAAAAAGAAAGTTTCCCCTCTAATATACTGTATGTATATATATATATATATATATATATCAGAGGTCGCGTTAACGTTAACCACAAATTTTCCATCATTGACGGAATTTTTTTAGCAGTGACGGAAATATCTGAAGGCTGTCTATGGTATAATAAAATATATTACAAATGATAACATTATAAAATAAAATATTTGTCTAAAAATATATTATTTTTTACTTAATCCCAGTAGGTGACTTACAAAGTGCCAGTGAGATGTTTTTCGGATCAGCTGTTTGAATGATCAGATCCGTTTTTTATTGAATATGTGTAAATGTAAATATATTTGTTGATCTCTAAAGAGATGAGTCATTTCCATGACAACCAAATCACTTACATCCAGGTGCATCCTAGCAACTGGTGGTGACCATCACAGCCTCTTTGTGAAAAGTAGACTTTGTTTCATAGTGGGGTGAATAATTATAAAACAAGATTTATAGATTATTTCATCATAAAGATTTAATAAAGATATGTACTCATTTAATAATATAGAATAGTGTACACACTTAACAAGATTGACAACTACATTTATTTGCCTGAGTGTATTGTTTTTTGTGTGTTCAGAATAAAGGAGTCACTCCTGCAACACTAAACTTGTGATGGTTGATATTGCTAACCATAGTAATCTTTTCCTGTCTTGTGAACAAGAAATGTGATTAGTGGCAGCTTGTTTGTTGTTAGTTGTTTTTGGCAGAAGTATTGGCTGGCAATCAATTATTCAAAAATTGCACCATCTTGTGCCATTACATTAATTGCTCAGTTTAGTTCTGTATACACTATAGATATAACTAGACTATTCCTAACCCTAAACAAGATTAAGCACTCAACTCTATTTACAGTAGCTGCAGTGTGTAATTGGCCTTCCGGTCAGTTATATAGTTTCTTGGCAATACTATTGTTTTGGTGACCTTTCCTTGATGAGTAGCTTAATTTGTATCCTTTTTGTTCAGGTTATATTGTTTGTTGCCCCGTGGTTGTCAGCTGGTTCTAGCCTGTAAGCCTGTTTATTGTAGAAACTAGCTGTGAACAATCCTCTAACACACTTGCTGAAGTTATCCAAAGTGGAGAGTGATGGTTTTTCTTTCTGTTTATTTTTATTGCCTAAGGCTGACATCTCACTAGCCGACCAGAAACAACTAGATTTTGGTCAGGGTTGTCACACTGTCACTACCCCTTCTTTCTGCTGAAATTCTGTCAGAGTTCTGTCACACTTAACGATTTAGGAATGGAAGATGGGTGAATAAATGACTGCTACTGACATTTCTCTCCTTTTCCCTGTCATGTGTCACAAAATAAGAAAAGGAGGGCCATGCACATACAAACAAGTATTATAGACTGAATTAGGATGCTATTCAGGGAATATATTTATGCATGAATGTGAATTTGTCTGGAGGAGAACCCCAAAATATGCTTGGTTGCACTGTGGATAACTGGGCTTTTGAAATATGTGGTGATCTATTTGCTGTGGAATATGTTTAGATGAGCAGGGTAAGTGGCCTGAAATTTCAGTGTTTTATCAATTAACATATATAGATGTGTTTAAAATGGAATTTGATCAAAAAGTGCGATATTTCTTTGCCAAAAGTGATATTATATCTTAAATAATTATCAAAATGTTTGTTTCTTTTTGATATTGATAAGCTAATAACATAATTTTTGTTCACTTGTTTAAAACAACTAATATTCTTTTTCTGAATTGCCCTTGTCATGTTACATACACTCTTATAAATAAAATTAATTTTTTGACATCTGTAGTTGAAGAACCATGAAGAACCTTTAACATCTATGGAACATTTCCATTGCACTAAAGGTTCTTTCTAATGGAAAATGGTCCTTATTAACTTCTTGACAACATAAAAATGTTTTAAGAACTGTTTACCAAAAGGTTCTTTCTGAATCTCGAAATGGGTTTTCTATAGCATCACTGTGAAACCCCCTTTTGGAAGCTTTATTTTTAAGAGTGAACGTTATTAGTAGGGATGCACGATATTATCGGACCAATATCGGAATCGGCCGATAATGGCTTTAAATGTAAATATCGGCATTGGCCCGGTATGAAAAATTATGCCGATATATCTTGCCAATAAGAGGAATACATTAACTCACATGTGCTCAGGGTGTGCTAGTGATTAGGTCAACAGTGTGATTAGATCACGTCAGCATTGAGGCTCATTCTTGAAGCAAAGTTTTGCCAGAATGGAGATTGGATTCACGTTTTGGATTGCTGCATTTAAACTGAGAACGCACGTACAGAATGATGCGTTCGGTGTGTGAAAGAGTAAACAGTAATAGCACGTGCAGCGGCAGCCTCCCCCATACCCGCTCAGTAAGGAGTTTTAATTCCGTAGGGGGTGCTCTTGGCCTATTTCTAATAAAATGGAAGCAAATACAAAAATAATATTTAGACTGTGTTTCTGATTAAATAAAGCAGTAATTGATGCCATAAAATCATGAGTATGTTTTGATTTAAAGGTCAGAAGCTTATGTATAGCTTACATGAAAAAAAATCAAACATGACACTTAAATTGAATAATTTTATATATACTGATTTATTCATTAAAGGGATACTCCACCCCAAAATGAAAATTTTGTCATTAATCACTAATCCCCATGTCGTTCTATTAAAGCAATCTTAATTTTGCCTTAATTGTCTTTTTGAATTGAGAAGAATATGTAAAATTGATTGAGATTGTGATTGCCATATACATTTTTGTCCTTGAGCTGAATACCTACCTCTAGTGTTGCATACCGGTCACTGCACCTAAATAATACCTGTAGGGTCCTGCTTAAAGGGATGTAGTAGTCAGCCTCAGATGCCTGTCAGTTAATACAAACAATTGGCCAACCGCATGGCGATAGGTTGCTTTGTGAGAGTAGAAACTCTAAATGAAAATAAAATAAAAAAATAAATGGATTATACTTACCTGAAGCGTGTTGACTGGATGGATACTGGCTGGTACATGTTCCAAACCCGTAAAAGCTTTGTTTGTCTTCGGAACACAATTTAAGATATTTTGGATGAAAACCGGGAGGCTTGTGACTGTCCAATTGACTGCCAAGTAAATTACACTGTCAAGGTCCAGAAAAATATGACAGACACTGCCAGAATAGTCCATCTGCCATCAGTGGTTCAACCGTAATGTTATGAAGCGACGAGAATACTTTTTGTGCGGCGAAGAAAAAAAAAGAGACTTTATTCAACAATTTGTCTCCTCTGTGTCTCTCCGCATCACCGAAGCGCCATTTTGGAGAATAAGCGCTGAACACAAGCAGCGCACGCTCTTCTGTGTCAGCCTTGCTGCACGGATGCACTGTTTTTGTTCTAATCAAAGCGTAGAAAACGTATCCTTGTGTTGTGACTGACACAGAAGAGCGTACGCTGCTTGCGTTCAGTGGATATTCTGCCAGAATAGTCCATCTGCCATCAGTGGTTCAACCGTAATGTTATGAAGCGACGAGAATACTTTTTGTGCGGCGAAGAAAAAAAAAGAGACTTTATTCAACAATTTGTCTCCTCTGTGTCTCTCCGCATCACCGAAGCGCCATTTTGGAGAATAAGCGCTGAACACAAGCAGCGCACGCTCTTCTGTGTCAGCCTTGCTGCACGGATGCACTGTTTTTGTTCTAATCAAAGCGTAGAAAACGTATCCTTGTGTTGTGACTGACACAGAAGAGCGTACGCTGCTTGCGTTCAGTGGATATTCTCCAAAATGGCACTACGGTGATGAGGAGAGACACAGAGGAGACGAACTGTTGAATGAAGTGGGGTTTTTTTTCTTCGCATACAAAAAGTATTCTCGTCGCTTCATAACGTTACGGTTGAACCACTGATGGCAGATGGACTATTCTGACGATGTCTTTCATACTTTTCTGGACCTTGACAGTGTAATTTACTTGGCAGTCAATCGGACAGTCACAAGCCGCCCGGTTTTCATCCAAAATATCTTAAATTGTGTTCCGAAGACGAGTTATTTTCAATCTTTATTATTGTTTATTTAATTCTAACTAATATGTTCTTGTTAAAAACTAACCAAAATGTAAAATAATTATATATCAGTATTGGCATCGGCTATCAGCCAAAATGAGTTGAAAATTATCGGCATATCGGATATCGGCAAAAACCCAATATCGTGCATCTGGTTCAACCCTGAAAGTATTTCACTTCTGCTCCATATTAATTATGCTTGTAGTCCAAAGTTTTCATGAAGGTATTCATTTTAGTTTGGGTATGCCATTTCTTGGGTTGGGGTTCAAAATGGGGGTTAATGTCCCTTATTTATATCTGTGTGTCAGGCAGTGGAAGATATATAAACAGATTTCCATTCTACCTGTACAAAGTTTTCTCTCTAAAGTTCTCTAAAGCAAAATGACTTAGAATATAACAAAGCAAAGATCAGCTGTAACAAGCTACACAAATCTTTTTTAAAGACTATAATCACTGTATTACTGGTACATTGGGACAATCAAAATCCTACTAACGGTCTTTGACACAGTATACGTTAACAGACCAGCTAAGAGGCTAATCGGCTGGAGTTAAATCTGCATCATGCCAACAAGGCGGCTTAAGGGTCTAGGGATGAGCCGAGACCAGAGCTGTCTGAGAAAGCTGACACCTGAAGGTTAGAGTTTAAGCCTGCCATTATGGTCCTTTCATACCAATCACTTCTATGGCTAGATAAGCGTCAATGCCCTTGAAGAAAATTACTGATATTTATTCATGATTTTCAATGTACTTTCCTTCTACTTTTATGAGGGAACATTAGATAGTCATCAAGAGGAAGTCCTTAGCTTAAGCACAGGTTGCAGTGTGAGAGGCTTTAGCTATACGTTAGCGCATTAGTAAGCCCCCACAGTCCGATCATCTGAGGACAAGAAGCTCATAAGGCAGTTTGTTTACTTGTCAGAAACTACAGAGATCAACACCTTTAGGCTGGACATAAGGACATGTTAGATCTGACTCACCAGGAAGCACCAGGATGAAGGATAACATTGGGTTAATGTAAGGTTGGCATTAGAGATGGGATTTATCTCTGTGACGTGATACAGGGACTGAGAATATCCCATGTGAGGTGAACTGTACAGAAGCATGTGACTTTGGTCTGGTGCCCCATATAAGCTAACTATATAACTCTGATTTGGCATTTAGCCCATACTTTTATCCAAAACAATTTACGGTACACTCATAGTAGAGACAGTCCTCCTGGAGCATCCTATTGGGATTTGAATCTACAATGTTTCAATTACTAGACTAGATCTTTAACCATGAATCTAAAGGCTTATGTAAGGTCTAATAAGGCTTATAATATGTCTCTTTTGAAAGCAAATACATATTTAAATACTCTATTTTTTTACTATACTGTTTGCTGAAAATGACTGTGGTGGCACCATGCTTTACTGATGGTAACACGTTTCCATCAAGGTAACATAATGGTTTTTTTTCTTCAGTTATGCATTTTTAATAGTAGTAGTACTTTGAGTAGGCTATACATTATTTAGATTGTTATAAATTATTATTATGAATTGTTCAATCATTAAAAAAAATATCTTAATGTTTCTTTTTACATTAAAACAATATATAACTATTCCATTCATAATATAAACTACAGTTTAAAGTTTTGGGGTCTATAAGATTTTTCAAATGTTAAAAGCCACTCATGCTCACCAAAGCTGAATTATTTGATCAAAAATAAAGTAAAAACAGCAATATTGTGAAATTATTACTATTAAAAATATCTGTTTTCTGTTTTAATATATTTCCAGATGTCAGCTGTGATGGCAAAGCTGAGATAGCAGCCATTAATCCAGTCTTCATTCTAATATGCTGATTTGGTGGTCTTGAAACCAGTTGTGTTGCTGAAACTTCTTGTGGAAACTGTGATACAATTTTTCAGCATTCCTTTTCAGCATTTAACATTTATAAATGTATTTACTTTGACTTTTGATCGATTAAATGCATCCTTGATGAATAAAAGTATTAATTTCTAAAAGAAAAAAAAAATCTTACCAACCTCAAGCTTTTGAGCAGTAGTGTGACCTCTAGATCTGGAAGACAAAAAGACATAAGATATTCTAGTTTGTCACCTTTGTCAAATGTCATATGCAATATCATGTTCACAACAGTATATAAAGTGAAAACTGAAGAATTGAAGAGCATTAAGAATATAAAAAGTGGCACAGACTTGCTTAATTAATGTTTTGATGATTTCCACAGACGGTTGTCCTTCTTCAATGCAGCCCTGTTCTCTGAAGTATCTGTGGTATGCTACAGCTCGGGGCTCTGCTGTGTGTTACTTTGAGACAGCCTCTGCTGTGTGTGCACATATATGCTGCCAGTAAACGATCTCCGAGAGGATGTTTATGGAGGCTGAGAATACACAGGCACACCTCTTCAATCAGCACTGGAAGAGCTGAGCGAGACACGAGGAAGAGGAGAGAGTTGAAAGGCAGCATTTCTCTGCTCTTTTTCTTTCATTACAAATGCATGAACATTTGCAAGCTCTCTTTAAAGCTCAGTGTGTTTTAAAAATTCATTCACAGAACTCAGTAAAAATATATTCGCTTTCTATTCTTTATTAGTGCTAAACAATAATGTGTGCGTACAATAAAGCATTAAAGTGCAATAATATTAATATTTATAGTAAATTATTTAAATTAAAGCTTACAAACTTACCTTATTCATCAATGACATTAAATATACCCAAAATGTATCAATATTTCATTTGTTTGAGACAATGATATGGTCAGTCTCCTTAGCTTTTAGTAATTGTGCTCTTTTGTTTATAAAATCGTAATGACTCTACTCATCATTCCATATCTCAAGGCATCTGTTGGTTTGCAGTGTCTTAATTAACCATACAGTAGGAGAAGATCTAACAGTATGTGTAATTAAGATGAGTGCTTGTATAGTTAAAAGGATATGTCATTGTTTCCATGTCCCTGGTGGATTTTGACATATTCTCCTCTGAGGTTCCTGCTCTTCCCAGGAGAGTGACCCAGAACCCTGAGACCTGTCACGATGCGGGCCAGGAATGGCTTACTTTACTGCCATCAGTGCCACTGTGCAGACCTTCAAAACCTGCTCCGCAGCAGGGTATCTGCAGACTGGTAAAGGGGGGATAAATCTCATTTCACAATACAACCACTCTCTCTGTTGGTGAGTGAGGATGGTGAAGGTTTAAATGGCCTGAGCTGAATACATTTGTGGTGCTTGTGCATGCAAAAGCTGACCCCATGATGCTAGGGTTTTGTTTGTGGTTGCTAGGACATTGTTATGCAGTTGCTGGGATGTTCTGAGTGGTTGCTGGGTCAAAAGAGCCCAGCTCAAGTCACTGATATTCTGGTTCCTTTAAAGTCTCTTTTTTACCTATTTATTGTTCGCTAGATAAATAAAGACCGAATACATTAGAAAGGCATAAGACAAATGATGTATATGAGACCGAGATAAGGTAACATTGAGGTTAATTATCTAATGTTCACTTTTCACAAACACACACACATATACACGCTTACTCATTGGCCTTTTACCCTTTGAGATGATTCTGAGATGCCTTTGAGACAGTATATTAGCTAAAACAGAGTTTGAATTGATTAGTGCGCTATGATTTGATTATCAAATCCATCTGTGATTTATGAACAGTCTGTGTTTAAGATTATCCTTAATGTCCCCCTGCAGCTCACTAACATCCATCTCCATTGATTCTTTGTCATGTTAGACATAATGCCTGTTTTTGTATTGAATAGAGCTAATCAAATGATTCATGCAAATGTCAAAATGCCAAAACTATTACAATGTGAACACAAAGGTGTATTTATAGTTACACTAAGGTAGATATTATCAGAGGACTACAGTGGGGCAAAAAAGTATTTAGTCAGCCACCAATTGTGCAAGTTCTCCCACTTAAAAAGATGAGCTTGATTTTCTTTGTGCCCTAATATTGAGCCAGTGAAATACGATAGAATTTAGTCTAAATACGTATTTATACAGTGGGATCCAAAACTCTGATACCATATAAAAAATGGCATTCAAAATCTTTTTTAAGGAGGCTTTTTTGATTAAAAAAAAATAATAATAAAAAGAAAGAAAAAAAAAATATATATATATATATGATTCTACACAATTTTTGGGGTACTAATCGAATAAGTTATGTATCAGCTTAAGTGTATTTTTTTCATCAAATGCGTGACACCACCCTGCAAACAAGCCTGGACCGGCCCTTTACGGGCCCACTTAGGGCTAGCCTAAGGGCCCCCAGCGGGCTGCCAGCGCAGGGCCTCTGAGATTTTGCTCATTGGCAAAACGTTGGCCCCTTAGTGCTGGCCCTGCATGGGCAGCCCTCACTTAGCCCACACTATTAATCTACAACAGGGTTGCCCAACCTGGCTCTGCTCAAACACAACTGAACCAACTAATTAGGATCTGAAGGAGCACTTGATAATTACAGACAGGTTTGTTTAATCAGGGTTGGAACTGAACTCTGTAGGAAGTTAGATCTCCAGGAACAGGATGCATCCCTGATCAATAACAATACATCTGTTTCACTTTAAATACTTTTCAGCGACTATAACTTAAGTCTTTGTGAAAAACAGTTATTATACATCTGAAATGGATGTAGTCACCACATAACTAATGTCTATATTATCAAAAATGTACAGTAGTCAAAGGGATTTCAAATCAATGGATTTATTAAATACAAAATAGAGAACATTCATTTCAGGTTAATACAACTACATATAACCAAAAATGTAAATACACAAAATTTCATCATGAAATGTAGTGCATCAATTTCCAAACACTGTCCGTAGCTGAAGTTGGCTGATAGCATATGAATAAACCAACCTCTTGTAATGAAAACACGCCACAGCTCACAAACACCAGACTCTTCCTAACCAGAAACAATCAAAAATAGTCCAGACTATGGCCTCACGTCAAAAATCAATTTAAATCCATATTCAAACTGGACCATGATGTGGTGTCCTCACCAATAAAGAGTCCTTCTAAAATGCATACAAGTACACTGTCTTAAACTCTTAGCATCACTTCAAACATAGGCCATACATACATGTACCATCTCTGCAAAAAACATCAGCAATGTACACTTTTAAATGTAAAAAAAACAGTCTAAACTCTTTAGACTGGGCTTGAAACGACACATTTCCCAACCAGGACACAGCACAATGTGCTCAGCAGGTGAGCCATGCTGGCTACTGCTGCTTGCTATTGCTAACTCTCTCTACCACATGGCTTTACTTAAGGAAACCTAAAACACCCTAGCATCCCTAGTGGTAAGGAAGAAAGCTGCCCACAAAATTCTTATTAACAGGCTCATGTCTGGCCCAAACTGGGCCATCATGGGATTAATGTGGGCAGTCCCATAGTGTAGACTCTTCACAGAGAGCCTGCGGTGAGCCCAAAGCTGTGGGCCTCCCCTGGGCAAGCCCGCACCGAGCCTGTTTAGGTTTGGTGTGGGCTGGCCCTAGCCCACTGTGCCCGCAAAAAGCACACTGCAGTGTTAAACAGCAGTTTTTCTAATCTTTTCTCCTTCTCCAACAAAAAACTTTTCCACCTCCCTTTCTCTGCCCTCTCATGAAGTTAAGTCGTGAAGCTGGGATATGAAATACACTGGAAGTTTCAACCCCATTCAGTTTCATATGATGCAAGTGAGTGTGGTGACCGTAGTTTGACTCTTGAGTTGTCTGCCTGTGCGTGGCATTGATTTGAGAAGTAGAGAGGGGAAAGTGTGACAGGGCAGAGAAAAGCAGTTGGAGTTGGATAGGGTGAGTGAGAACGAGAGAGACAGAGAACGAAGGGTTATCTGATCCCTCCGCAGAATTGTTTACGAGCTTGCGACAAACTGCTTTAGTCTCTTAGGGGATAATTAAAATCATGAAATAAGATAGAAGCCGTTTCCATGACGAAGACCGTGCATGCCAGATGAACACGTTTGCAGATAAAAGACAAGGATTTGTGTGAAACTTTGATAAGAGAGCAGGTTTGGGGAGATGACCTAGAAAGGGTTGACTTGATAGACGTGACGTGCACTCCCCATCTGACTTCACTAACATATTTCATAATAGGGGCATCTGTCTGCTGCTTTAATTAGAATAGACAATCCTTATAAAACACACATAGAGTTAACTGAGCATCATTTAAGCGTACAACGCTTCTTTTGCTGTCTAATGATTGAGATATAATGATCAGGGTTATTCAGCAGTTCGACCAGTCATCTACTCAAGCTTCTGTGAGCTCTTATCATATGACAGATGAACGCTTAGCCTTGCGAGATATTATTTTAATAACTGTCTTATTTCATCTAATGCCCCGAAGACAAAATCTGGTTGTGCTGCAGATGCAGCGCGTTGGTTGGAAATGATAAGAGAACAGACCTCTGACTGTCCGGGAGGATTTGGGGTTATACATAGACCTTGCAAAGGCTTGCAATGAGTGCATTTGCCTAAACTAGTTTCCTCAGAGTGCTAACGTCGACAGTTTGTAGTTTACTCGCATGCAGATAAGTCCCTTGATGTCGCAAAACCACATATATTTCATGGTGTAATTGCAACTGGTTTTCTTTGCTCAGCATGTATGTGTTTTTACTGCCCATAAAAGAAAAGTATCATTTAAACCTCTCCGTATCCATTTTAATTAACCACGCGGTTGACACCCCGCTGTATTACACCCCTCTGCTGAAATGCAGTCTTGGTGATTAAAGGGTTAAATGTATCTCTAGTCTCTCCTAACCGCAACCTTGCTTTACAACTTAGTCTTATTGCTGCGGTATGTATTGCTTTTCTGTCAACACCCCAAACTAATTATTCAGTAGCAATTACAGACGCAGTAACTCTGGATTTAAATGGAAACACATGGGACTCCTTTAAAGCTGCGGGAAATGTAACTGAAGATATTTGGGGGAAGGAGCTACAGCAAGAGAGAGAAAACAGCATCTATAGCCAATCCCTCTTTTCTTTTGCTTTCTTACTTTGACCCCAGCTCTCTTTACAGATAAAGAACCAGCCTGTTCCCTTATTTCTCTAGTGTTTCCCATGTGAGTTGAGATAACGCTGGAACCATGCCACCACTAAGCCCCATGGCTCCAGCAGCTTGGCTACCTGTGCACCTGATGGAGGAATAATTACCTTTTACTTAATTCTTCTTTATGGATTTCTCTGGCCTCTTGCGTGCCCTCCTGAAGATTCCTAATTTGTGGTTAACCCAAAAGTGGAAGGTGGGGTATGAATCACTACAACAAGAGATATGGCTTCCTCTGAAGTGCGGCCAACTCTGAGTCAAGCCACCTTATTTCATGGCTGAAGTAATGGGCTTTTAAATCCATTATATTCAGCTCCGTGTACAGCTATTTTTATCCCAAACTGGTCAAAAATGGGTCACAGAAGTGGTATTGTTAGTAGTGTAAGTTAAAGGAAAGTATTTCTTTAAAATTAGAGATTGAGACAGCACCATACGGACCCTTATCACATTTCTGGGTGAACTTCTAGAGGTACATGGGAGAGAGGGACCATAACAAATGTTATGTTTGCTCCACGAGCAAAAAAAAAATCCACTATTGTGTTTTCACGACTTTATAAGAGATGCGAACATTACAGAGGTGGATTGAGACCATTAGAAAGAAATGTCCAATTTAAATTTACTTCCTGTACTCGAAACCCCAACAGAGCTATTTATTTATTTATTACTTAATGTTTAGGAGATACAAAATTTTGTTAAAAATTTTTTTTTTAATGTAAAAATCTATTTTCAAAATTAGATTTATGAAGCTAATTACTGTGGAAAATCATAATCACAATCTGTAAAAGAGTTCAGAGCCCTGCACCTTTTTCTAAATTGACATAATTATGGTGGCCTAGACAAACAACAGTTTTAGTCATTTAACATGCAGTCAGTGACCTCACAAAATAATGTCCCTCCTTCAACAATTTATAAAGCGCCAATTAAAGGTGACAATGTGTCGGAACAGCAGATTTTGATTCTGTCCTTTGAATGGAATTTTTATGAACAGCGAGTCATGCAATGAATCGGAAAGCTGGTAATGAGATTTTTAAAAAAAATTTTTATGTGGGATGATGAAGACCATGTGTGAAATGCATGGATATGATCAACCAAAGAGGCATAATTGAGAACACATTGTCTTATAATGTGACACAATGGACGCGCAATCCGGCCATAATAGCACGCATGGGTGTATTGTGTGTATATGTATGGAGCTAAATTCCCAATTACTGTGGAGGTCTTTGGGATTTTCACCTGAGGAGAATGAATCAAAACAATAAAAATCAACAACTGATTTGTTTTCTGAATATCCTTAAAATGCTAATGCTAAGTACATTATCATTAGTGCATTATCAATCAGCCTCCTTTCTGGTTGTATATTACATTATTTTTTAGATGTGTTATGAAATTAATTTTTAAGGATAACATAAACCTTTAAAGACAGATGTACAGTGAATTCTGAGGTTGTTAAATGATGTTGATGGATCATGCTATCCTTTTTTTTCAATCAACAACTTTAAATGTTTTTTAAATTGATTATGTAATTTGCATTGCTTCATTGGAGTGTAGTTCTTTGCATCACTGTGGCGTTAAGGACACAGTCTTGTACCTTTTCAAATACTTTCTTGCTTCACATAAGTTTGTAATGTTGTGATTCACCTAATTTAAAATCTCTATGGAAAAAATACTTTCAGAACCAACGTAACTGAAAAATGGGCAGGCATCAATGCACTCTATTAAAACCTGTACTCCACAAAGTAGAAGCAAACCACTAAAAACTTAATTGTTTAGGTGAGGCTCGAGTTGAGTCATGGGCATCTCGTATTACTCCCTCGCCTCAATAACTTGCTCAGTTTTCCGTTGGGCCTGACCACATTTGGGTCAGACTGACACCACACTACTGCCAGGTGTTGCCCGTGAGGTCCTCTGCGTTCCTCTCTGCACCCTCCCCGTTTCTCAGAGCTGAGCCAGAGAGACATACTGGCCTCATTCATCTCTGTGTGGCAGGAAGTTGTCCGATCCCTTGCCAGTACTTTTCAAAAGGCTGAACTCTGGTTGACTGTGGCCCAGACGGCTAGCTGTCAGGCCTCGAGGGGGGGCTTGTGCTCCAAGTGTGCATTTTAAGCATGAACCCCACCAAAAGCTAAACACTTTTTGTGAGGGTTGTCCTAGTTTCATGACTTTTTCAAACTTTAAGTTTGTCTTAGTCATTAGTAATATAACAAAATTAGGTCATACACTCTTAAAAAATAAAGGTGCTTCACGATGCCATGTAGAAGAACCTTTTTTGTCTAAATGGTTCCATAAAGAACCTTTAACATCTGAAGAACCTTTCGGTTTCACAAAAGGTTCTTTGTGGTGAAAGAAGGTTCTTCAGATTATAAAAAGGTAAGAAAGAGATGTGGAAGTGATAGTAAGTGCACGATTGACAGCTGTGTGTACAGTATGAGCTGTATGTATATATTTTTGTGTGTAATTGTCACAGTTTGGAGAAACAAATGTGTGTTTATGTGTTTCTGCTAACAGTGTGCAAAAACCTTGGTCACAAGACCTCATGTAAAACTGAACAGATGACTGTACGCCTGACTGTCGCCTCAGCAGCGGAACAGTTTTAATGAAATGGCATCCTGTTGTTGCTAATTTTGACCAAAAGCCTCACAGATTCCACTGTCACAATAAACATAGGGCCAGTTCATCAAACACTGTGACTTGTCTTAGTTTTGTGCTAACTTTACAGAATAGTCCTCATTTTTTTCTTTTCATTTTAGGTCAATGTCTGGATTGGACATCCTTTTTTTATTGTATTATACCAGTGTGCACAACACATATTCCTCTGGATATGTCCAGAATCAACCTTCCACTGCTTTAAAAACCAATACTGGCATAAAACAAAAGGGAGCAGATGGAATTTTAATCACCAGGGGCTTTTGGATTGCATATAGATAGGAAATTGCTAAACGGGGAATGTTAGTCAAAAAATATTGACATGAAAAATAAAAAAACACTCTCTGCTCTAGGCTTGTTTACCTCAACTTGAATAAGCCATCTATATTGGAATATGAACAAAATTGGCCTTATTTTAATTTCATGTTTGCTTCTCAGTCAGACTTGCTAAATTAGTATTTCTCTCTCATATTAATATATTATATATTATTAATTATATATTAATAATTCAGGCTAGAGAAACAATTGAGAAATTAACTTTTTAAATGTACTTGTCCTCTCATTACTGCCATGAGCAACTTGTCTCCCATAATTTCAGTTTAATCTAAAAACACAAATTTTTGTGAATGAGCAGGTGTTAAATGCTGAGAAAAGAAAGGTTCTGTCGCTTTACCGTGATAGTTATTATACAACAATATCATTGGTCTGTCATTGGTTGGACAATTGGATAGCCCCACCCCAAACTCCTGCCACCGACTGCGCTGATCAAAAGCATGATGGGAAACGACTGACTGACGACACAGCTTAATGCTCATTGGTTCAGACAACCATGATGCTGCGTTCTCTTCTAAAATGTTTTATTTTTTTATCTGGTCCCATGTGATTATGTATTTAAATTATGCATGAATGTTCCCAAACACTATGACCGTGCGATCTCTGTGTGAGATATGTGATTGTTGTCATATTTCTATAAAAATCTAAAATACATCTTTGTATTAAAGTAAAAATGGATGATAAATACACCTTTCGTATGGAATTAAATAGCACTTTGAGTGTCTTGTTCATCATATTTATTTTCATATAAAAGCATCAGAACTGAAATTATATCATGTTTATAAGCAACACAGCACATGAGTGAGAATAACGCGATATCTGCCTTTGATCTCGTAGGTATCTGTTCCACTTCGAGAGGTCAGAACTGTCCGTCTTGCCTGCGCTTGTTTCACTCCTCCCCTTACTGCAGCCACCTACTCTCGCCAACATTTCAGGCGAGGCGAGGCACATCTCAAACAAGCCTATTCTGAATTGTATCTTACTAGTGGGTGCAGGACACTATAGTTCATTTATGTAAGTGAGGATAGCAAAATGAAGTAAACTGTGACATATTATACCCAAAAATTCTTCATACAGTGGACTACCAGTAAAATGTATACAAATTTGGAACCAAAAATTATTCAGACACTTTGACCTGACCATGTTTTGCTTAAGTTTTTCTTCTTTAATTTCTAATGAGATCTTTTTACCCCACAGAATGAACTAAATTAAGCATTAATTGGTTGACCTAAATTGGTATTATCTAATTGTGTACTTAAATTTAACAACTGACAGCTGGCAGCTATTCAACCTAATTCATTACATACCTTTCTATCAAAGTTATCTGACATTATCAAGATGAATTTGTTCTGACACAGTTTAACTCTGAGTTCTTGTCATATTTTATTACCATTTTCTAAATTATAGCGAGTAAACTGCGATAATGTGAGAAATGTTGAAGGTGTCAGAATAAGTTTTGGTTTGACTTTATATATATATATATATATATATATAAACCCAATTCCAAAAAAGTTGGGACACTGTACAAATTGTGAGTTATTCACAATTTGTACAGTGTCCCAACTTTTTTGGAATTGGGTTTGTATATAATTTTATATATATATTATATGTATTAAAGGTTTTTAACATTTCAAATTACATACGATACCTTTAATATTTTTTCACACCACAGACCTATACCATCCATTACCAGTACAGCACAGACTCAATACACACATATGGCCAAACTTTAAAAATGGCTGAGTAACCCAATAATGCTAATACACACACACACAGAAAGAACCCAATCTGGCAGTAACAGAGAGCGGTATTGTGCTGGTATCAGGTGTTGGCGTGACCTAGGCGTGTGATAAGGGCAGGAGCGCCCGGCTGACTGAATGCGTGGGGTCAGCTGAGCTCTTCAATGGACTCTGGCTCCAACCAACACAGCCTCTCTCCACTGCTGTATGGAGCCTTTCAGCTCTCCCTGCTCCACTTCCAGACCCCTCTGCTGGGCTTCTGGCCCAGAGGATCGGCCCGGGTTCATCCGGAGATGTATAACCAGTGATTCAGCAGGCACAGACAGTAAAGCTTTTTGTCTCTGTATGCATTCCCTTTCTGCGTCTCTCTCACTCTCACACATACACACAATAGTGATCCAGTCATATGGCCGAGACTGCAAACACTGTGACAAAGAAAAAAACCTCGTAAACCACTCTGTCCCTTGCCTCGTGTTTGATGATGTTTGCATTATGTGTTTGCACAATGTGTGTCTTTGTTGATGGAACTGAAACTTAGTCTGTTTCTCCTCCATCCTACTCCTCGTTTCCAGCAGAAGTCGTTGAAGGAAAATCTCCCTCTTTCAATTTTTTTATACTTTCCATTAGAACAGGCCTGTTAAGCGGAGGGTCTAAAAATACTCATGGAGGTCTGGCTTTTCCCCTCTCTCCTTCAGGGCACAGAAGATTGTGGCGGGCTGTGTGTGTATATGTGTGTACACGCAAGCTATAATTAGTGTGAGTGAAGGAAAGGTAGTGTTACTTGATTGGGTGGGGTCCACCATTAGGGACTGATGGAGTGGGGGAGCTAGAAAGAGCTGACGATTGACACGCACATACTCACTTGCATATACTGTACAGTATGTGTTCTAGCTTCCATGGAGCCATGTACAAACACAGACATCTGATATATCTTATCATATGCCTACAAACACGGTTCCACACTCAGATGCAGATGGATGCTCTTTAATACATTTACACAGCAGTATAAGGCAGAACACACAACCAAAAGTTTAATGAATTCAGTCAACAGACAAAGAGTTCTTTTAAATGCAGTCTGAACCTCGGTAGATCACTGTACAGCAAATGCTACTCATATAGTATCTATATACTTGAATTTAAATTTTTTTATCTTCAGGCCTACTGTATGTGTATGTATATGTACACACACACACACACATGCTCACAATTGTATGATTTTTTATATAATATTAATTCTTTATGCACTTATCACCTACTTATACATAGGCATACAAGTAATACAAATTATAGCCTAAATAAAATTAAATAATCATATATATAGGAAAATCTCTCAATCATTGTTGTATTGCATTACACTCTATGTTTGGCATCCACAATAAAAACTATAGAACTATGTCCATAAAACTAAGCATTTAAATATATAAGCTATATATATAACTATTTATTTATTATTATTTATAATATGTAATCTTACTAAGTCTATACGTACTAAGAATGAATGTTAGTCTGCTATACAGTTATAAAGATCTCAATGATTTACATTAAAAGCTACATAATTTCATCTTACTTTTTGGTGAAATAGATAAGCAGTTGCACCAAATTGAATATTTTTGTTCAGTTTGGGCTTCTACATAAAACGGAGGTGTTTTTTTCCTCTTTGAGTAGATATCCATATTATCCTATATCATATATGAGCCATAAAAGCTGATAAATAAAATATGATGCTAAAAACAAAAAAAGGAATTATTTTATTTTATTTTAAGGTTCAATAAACTGTTCCATTTCAAAAATCAGACCATTACTTTGCATATCAGGCTTTTACAGGGTTAAACAAAATGTAAAAACTTTAATTTTTAAATAGAATTTAAAAATATTTTATTTGATTTAGTAAAACATTTAGACCACCAAACTTTATTTTTCTATCTTCTTTCTTTCTCTGTATTCCTGTCTAACTCAGTCTCATAATGCCTGACGTTAAGTCTAGTGTAGTGAGAAGCAAAATGAAATAATCTCTCTTCCTTGGCAAAGCGACATACATGTCCTTTCAAAAGTTAAACCCTTCCATTTTGCATGTGAGGATATTTCAAGTAAATGTCCCACTTCCGTTGTGTTTGTCTAACCCTGCCCTTATTTATTGTTCCATTCCTTCACTGCCATTTCCCTTATTTTATTTTGTTAGCATTTTGGTCTAAGGAAAATTCCTAAAGCGACATCTCTGTGTCTTCCATTAGTGTATCGCAGAGGAAAGTTTGAGTAACTGTCGTCAGCTCTTTAAAATGCATGTTATGTTGTGCGGTGTTAGTTTTAGAGTCAGTTTTTCCTTTATAGTGAAGGGTGAATTTGTGATCTCATTGTGTGACATTTAGCAATACCGTGAAATGTCATGCTATACATAATAACATTATACGACTGAGCTAAATGTTGATTTATGTTATTTTTGACATCAGTCTTTAAACGTTCTGAGACATTGAGTCCCTCGAGTCTTCTCTTCCATCTGACTTTTAAAAACATACGCCGCAAATATGACATTTCAATTATTTTACACACACACACACACACACACACACACACACACACACACACACACACACACACACACACACACACACACACACACACACACATA
>NW_015505765.1:562726-588636 GCF_001515645.1 Sinocyclocheilus grahami | reverse complement strand
ACAAAGAAGACCTAAGACATTTGAGCAACTAGAAGCCTGTATTAGACAAGAATGGGACAACATTCCTATTCTTAAACTTGAGCAACTTGTCTCCTCAGTCCCCAGACGTTTGCAGACTGTTATAAAAAGAAGAGGGGATGCCACACAGTGGTAAACATGGCCTTGTCCCAACTTTTTTGAGATGTGTTGATGCCATGAAATTTAAAATCAACTTATTTTTCCCTTAAAATGATAAATTTTCTCAGTTTAAACATTTGATATGTCATCTATGTTGTATTCTGAATAAAATATTGAAATTTGAAACTTCCGCATTGCGTTCTGTTTTTATTCACAATTTGTACAGTGTCCCAACTTTTTTGGAATTGGGTTTGTATATAATTTTATATATATATTATATGTATTAAAGGTTTTTAACATTTCAAATTACATACGATACCTTTAATATTTTTTCACACCACAGACCTATACCATCCATTACCAGTACAGCACAGACTCAATACACACATATGGCCAAACTTTAAAAATGGCTGAGTAACCCAATAATGCTAATACACACACACACAGAAAGAACCCAATCTGGCAGTAACAGAGAGCGGTATTGTGCTGGTATCAGGTGTTGGCGTGACCTAGGCGTGTGATAAGGGCAGGAGCGCCCGGCTGACTGAATGCGTGGGGTCAGCTGAGCTCTTCAATGGACTCCGGCTCCAACCAACACAGCCTCTCTCCACTGCTGTATGGAGCCTTTCAGCTCTCCCTGCTCCACTTCCAGACCCCTCTGCTGGGCTTCTGGCCCAGAGGATCGGCCCGGGTTCATCCGGAGATGTATAACCAGTGATTCAGCAGGCACAGACAGTAAAGCTTTTTGTCTCTGTATGCATTCCCTTTCTGCGTCTCTCTCACTCTCACACATACACACAATAGTGATCCAGTCATATGGCCGAGACTGCAAACACTGTGACAAAGAAAAAAACCTCGTAAACCACTCTGTCCCTTGCCTCGTGTTTGATGATGTTTGCATTATGTGTTTGCACAATGTGTGTCTTTGTTGATGGAACTGAAACTTAGTCTGTTTCTCCTCCATCCTACTCCTCGTTTCCAGCAGAAGTCGTTGAAGGAAAATCTCCCTCTTTCAATTTTTTTATACTTTCCATTAGAACAGGCCTGTTAAGCGGAGGGTCTAAAAATACTCATGGAGGTCTGGCTTTTCCCCTCTCTCCTTCAGGGCACAGAAGATTGTGGCGGGCTGTGTGTGTATATGTGTGTACACGCAAGCTATAATTAGTGTGAGTGAAGGAAAGGTAGTGTTACTTGATTGGGTGGGGTCCACCATTAGGGACTGATGGAGTGGGGGAGCTAGAAAGAGCTGACGATTGACACGCACATACTCACTTGCATATACTGTACAGTATGTGTTCTAGCTTCCATGGAGCCATGTACAAACACAGACATCTGATATATCTTATCATATGCCTACAAACACGGTTCCACACTCAGATGCAGATGGATGCTCTTTAATACATTTACACAGCAGTATAAGGCAGAACACACAACCAAAAGTTTAATGAATTCAGTCAACAGACAAAGAGTTCTTTTAAATGCAGTCTGAACCTCGGTAGATCACTGTACAGCAAATGCTACTCATATAGTATCTATATACTTGAATTTAAATTTTTTTATCTTCAGGCCTACTGTATGTGTATGTATATGTACACACACACACACACATGCTCACAATTGTATGATTTTTTATATAATATTAATTCTTTATGCACTTATCACCTACTTATACATAGGCATACAAGTAATACAAATTATAGCCTAAATAAAATTAAATAATCATATATATAGGAAAATCTCTCAATCATTGTTGTATTGCATTACACTCTATGTTTGGCATCCACAATAAAAACTATAGAACTATGTCCATAAAACTAAGCATTTAAATATATAAGCTATATATATAACTATTTATTTATTATTATTTATAATATGTAATCTTACTAAGTCTATACGTACTAAGAATGAATGTTAGTCTGCTATACAGTTATAAAGATCTCAATGATTTACATTAAAAGCTACATAATTTCATCTTACTTTTTGGTGAAATAGATAAGCAGTTGCACCAAATTGAATATTTTTGTTCAGTTTGGGCTTCTACATAAAACGGAGGTGTTTTTTTCCTCTTTGAGTAGATATCCATATTATCCTATATCATATATGAGCCATAAAAGCTGATAAATAAAATATGATGCTAAAAACAAAAAAAGGAATTATTTTATTTTATTTTAAGGTTCAATAAACTGTTCCATTTCAAAAATCAGACCATTACTTTGCATATCAGGCTTTTACAGGGTTAAACAAAATGTAAAAACTTTAATTTTTAAATAGAATTTAAAAATATTTTATTTGATTTAGTAAAACATTTAGACCACCAAACTTTATTTTTCTATCTTCTTTCTTTCTCTGTATTCCTGTCTAACTCAGTCTCATAATGCCTGACGTTAAGTCTAGTGTAGTGAGAAGCAAAATGAAATAATCTCTCTTCCTTGGCAAAGCGACATACATGTCCTTTCAAAAGTTAAACCCTTCCATTTTGCATGTGAGGATATTTCAAGTAAATGTCCCACTTCCGTTGTGTTTGTCTAACCCTGCCCTTATTTATTGTTCCATTCCTTCACTGCCATTTCCCTTATTTTATTTTGTTAGCATTTTGGTCTAAGGAAAATTCCTAAAGCGACATCTCTGTGTCTTCCATTAGTGTATCGCAGAGGAAAGTTTGAGTAACTGTCGTCAGCTCTTTAAAATGCATGTTATGTTGTGCGGTGTTAGTTTTAGAGTCAGTTTTTCCTTTATAGTGAAGGGTGAATTTGTGATCTCATTGTGTGACATTTAGCAATACCGTGAAATGTCATGCTATACATAATAACATTATACGACTGAGCTAAATGTTGATTTATGTTATTTTTGACATCAGTCTTTAAACGTTCTGAGACATTGAGTCCCTCGAGTCTTCTCTTCCATCTGACTTTTAAAAACATACGCCGCAAATATGACATTTCAATTATTTTACACACACACACACACACACACACACACACACACACATATTTATACTGTATACTCTCTCTGTGTGTATATATATATATATACAATAGTGTACATACCCTTTTATTTTCTCTTTTTGCCAGGTCCTTGTTATTTGTCAAGTACCTCAAAATTTGCTACCATGTACAGTTCATGTATTCTCTTTCTAGTGTCAGAATCCATGTTATTACCAAAATGTTTCATGCGTTTTCATCACTGATAATAAGAAATGTTTTTGAGCACCAAATCAGCATATAAGAATTTTTCGGCTTTGTTTTCAGCACTGTAAAAGTTCACGTATTCTGTTTCATGTGTCAGTTTGCAGCACTCAACAGTGTGTACATACCTGAACTAATCTCCAGTCACACTGTTCACACGTCTTTTCACACTGCTGCAGTCCAGCCAGTGAAAGCATAGACAGCCAGGTCTTAACATTAAATAAACATTCATTAAATCATTGAAATAGGAGCTGCACATCTGCTGCAGAGTTCTCATAATGTTGTGGCTTTCCTGTCCACTTCAGCCACCGTCGGGGAAACTGGAGCTTATTTCAAACATGCGGTCCGGGTCGTAGCATCAAAAAAACAAGGCCACAGCTTGAACAAATACGCCAGAGTTTCTTTAACCTGAGCACAGGGTGGACAAACATAGCCGTTAAAGTGTAGCAGTCCTTCCCCCCGGTCCAGAAGAACACAAGCCCTCATTCAGAAACTGCCCACTGCACCGCAAGCCTACATCACAGACTTGTAATAGACGCAGGGTTAAAAGGAGGCCATTGAAAGAGACCTGTAGGTCACTGCTATATTTATAAACATTACTTTGCAGATTTTTTAGTGGCCTGACCACATATCCTGTAATTTAACCCTCTTTCACACACCCAGCACCACCCTTATGTAAACACTGTCACAGAGGAAGCGTCCGGTGACAGGTACAGTCTTGAGAACAAACGTATATTGCTTTCACAAAAGGGCTCTTAAAAATAATTCTAAACATCTCTTATCGTCTAGTTCTCATACTAATTCATGGAGCACAGAGCTCCTGTTACATTTTGAAAACATGCTTGGTTTAAGCCATTGCAAAGTCATTAAAATAGCCATTTTTGATGTACAGACTATCAAGAGATGCGTTAAAAAAAAAGAAATTAATACTTTTATTCAACAGTGAAGCATTAAATGGATCAAAAGAAACTGTAAAAAACATTTACTGTTACAGAAGATTTCCATTTGAAATAAATGCTGTTCGTTTGGACTTTCTATTCATCAAATAATCTTGAAAAAAATGCATCATGGTTTCCACAAAAATATTAACTGTTTTTAACAATGATAATAAAGTACATTTTTAAAATACAGTTATTTTAAGTTGTAATATTTCACAATATTACTGTTTTGACTTTATTTTTGATCCAATAAATGAAGCCTTGGTGAGCAAAAAGAGACTTTAAAAAAATATATATATTAAAAATTTTAACAGACCCCAAAGAGTACTATATGTAAATTACATTTTAGCTTTTAACTTTAACTTAAATTAATATACTTTACATATAAAACATACGAGTAAAACGTTTGTTTAATGCATATTTTCATTTCTTCACAAAAATTAGTTTGAGACAATAACCACCTTACTATCTTACTACTGCTGTACCACCTCTGACCCCATAGGGGTCACAGACTCCTGTCTTGTCCAAACATGTGGACATGTGCCTTTTTATTGGAGATATATGCAAAGCTTGGCTTGCTTCTCCGCTCCTCCACCACCTTCCTCCACTCCTGCCAACATCTGCAGCTCCTCGGCCAACACCAACATCCACCTTTTCCTTTTACTCGCTTTCTACACCCCCTTTACACACTCTCTTGCTCTGTTTTTCTTAATCAGTCTCTTTTCAGTGGATTTATGGTTCGACAACATCTAACTCCAGAACCTGACGAAGTGTAGATGAAAGGAAATGCGTGCCTCTAAAAACATCACTGTCAAGATCAAAACTCGCCAGCAGAAACTTTCCCAGCAGAATTATAGCTCATTCCAAATTACAATTTTAGAAAGTTATAAAAGTTTACTCACAAGCTGTTCCCATGTCCCCACTGACTTGGAAAAGAGCAGCCTGGATATTCTTCATAAATTCTCTTTTTGTTTACCACAAAAGAAAAAAAAGTTGTATAGACTTGGAATGACATTAGAGCGAGCAAATGACAAAATGTATGTTTTTAGGTGAACTACTCTATGTAATGCCTTCTAACGGAAACTTTGTGCTACTTTGCCCAGAGTGATGATGACTCATGTTACATGTCATTTTATTTTATTTTACAGATGCTAATGCATGTAAACTTTGATTGTCCTCAGTCACATCAGCAGTTGAGTCATTTTCGTTTTATGAACACACATTAATCAGAGCTCAGGCCTTGTTTATGATAGCTGGCAGCACACGGGGGTCTGTATCCCGTCAAGCAAGGTTCAGCACAGACCTTTCTCTGAAGGTTGTCTGTCTGGAGCTGGAAAGATCCTTGTCATGATGCTGGAGAGATATGAGAGTTATAGGTGAAGAGGCTTCAGATCATTACTGCTATCTGGCAGACAGCGTCTCCTCTCTTTGCTGGGAGTAGTCGAGGCCTTGGGCTGCCAGAACAGTCTGACAGATGTCAACTGTGCTTCCTGACTGCAGAGTCAGCAGCTCTCTCTCAACGGAGCTCAATTCTGGGGAAACAGACTGAATGGCTCATCTGTGAGGATGCCAAAAATACAGTCAAACCAAAACTGTCCAGTATCACTATATAAACTATCATCTCAGTCTCGGTAGTTTGAGGAAAAAGTGGGATGCAGAAAGTTTTTTGGCATTGTTTGTTTTATCATTTTATTTGCATTATTTATTACCTGTTGTTTAGAAGGCCTACTAGACAAGCTACTTTGAAACTAGCTAGCTATGCTAATCAAGCAGCTAATCATGCTTTCAGTTAAAATACAATTCAATTAAAAGATAGCTGTTTCACAGCCTGTGACCATATAATTTCTGTGTTAACACTGTCTGATATCCATGAAAACATTTGTAATATCTTTATTAAAAACTATTAAAGTTTATACCACAGACTCAGACAGGCTCTGGTGAGTGTCTTAGTAATCACTTAATTTAATCAGACCGTATTTTTCACAGTCATCTCAATTAGGATGGCACATAATATATATAACAACACATTTGTTGTGCTACACCGTTAATTGTTTGGAGTTAAAGGGTTGGTTCACCCAAAAATGAAAATTAGCCCATAAATTACTTACCCTCAAGTCATCCTAGGTGTATATGACTTTCTTCTTTCAGACGAATCAAGTCGGAGTTATATTAAAAATGGTCTTTGATCTTTCAAGCTGTTTAATACCACTCAGCGGGTGTTGCATGCATCCTTTCAAAAGCAGTTAAATAAACATCTCACACGGCTCCGGGGGGCGAACAAAGGCCTTCTGTAGCGAATCGATGCATTTTTGTAAGAAAAATATCCATATTCAAAACGTAATAATCACTTTAATGTAGCTGTCGCTCACTGTTGTAAACGGAAGCAGTTCCGGGGGAATGACATATGGAGGTCGGCTTTGCGCATGTGCCGCTCAGAAGTGACGCATGCAGAAACGCAGCGGAGAGATCAAAACAAAACAACGGTCACTAATTAGAAGTACAAAACGAGGATTTGTAAAGAAGAATGTCGGAGGATTTCGATATAAGCTAAGATGAGACTGGTTTTCCTTTGTTAAAGTAAGGAAACTTTGCTTCCTTCGCTCCTGTTAACAAACATTGGTTTTCACGAGACTCACTGGCGCATGTGCAGCACTGACCTCAGAGGTCATCTGCCCGGAACTGCTTCCCTTTACAACAGTGAGCATAAGCTACATTAAAGTGATTATTACATTTTGAATATGGATATTTTTCTTACAAAAATGCATCGATTCGCTACAGAAGGCCTTTGTTCACCCCCCGGAGCCATCTGAGACACTTATTTTTATGGATGGGCGCATTTTATTTATCTTCTTTTGGACTGATGCATGCAACACCCGCTGAGTGACATTAAACAGCTTGAAAGATCAAAGACAATTTTTAATGTAACTCTGACTGGATTCGTCTGAAAGAAGAAAGTCATATACACCTAGGATGCTATGAAGGTGAGTAATTTATGGGCTAATTTAATTTTTTTGGTGAACTAACCCTTTAATGGCTTGTTACTGGAAGAAACACATTTTAAACTGTGTTATTTTAGTATTATTTATATGCTTTTATATATATTTTTACAGCTTTTATTTTTATTTTTTTCAGTTTTCATTTAAATTTGATGAAGTACATCAAATTTATGTGCTTTTGTCATTTTTAGTTATTTGTTTTTTTGTAATTAGAAACAGATATAAATATTTATATTTTCATATGAATAAATATTTGTATCTAAATATTTTATATAATTTATTATTACTTTTTTTCTTTATAGCATTAATTATTCTTTAATCTATTCTTTATCATTTATTTAATCCCAGCTTTATTTTAGTTACGGATTTTTAGTAGTTTTAGTTTTAGTTAACAATAACCACTCTTTTTAAAACAGAACTCCTACTGTCATGCTACTGCATAATGTAGTTAAATTCTATTGAACTGTCTACTTATGGTGAGACTAGGCTAGTCTCCAATATTGATATTCCTATTGCTTTCCATGCATTTTATAGGCAGCATTTTCAGCACACTAGTCAGCACAACCAAAAGAGGGATGTGGAGAAATACAGTTCAGTCAGTCGTGTCAGTCTCCTGTGCCAGATATTTGAAGCGCTCAGAGGGAAATGTGATAGGATTGGCAGCGAATTCCAAAACCCATAACCTGTCAGAGAAAGGAAGTCGCTGAAGGGTCACAGCAGCTTCACACACTGTCTTTTATACAGTCCACATCTGCCTCGGCTGGGCACCAAAACAAAGTCAACATTTAATTTGAAAAGAAGGAAACTTTGTTTGGATATGAAATAATGGAAGGAGCAAGGCATGGAAAACCATGAAGTTATTTTTTTATTAGGACTGAATGTTGGCTGTGGGTTGTACACAGAGAGAAAGAGAGATCTAATGTGCGCCCATTAGGTAAAAGGATGATGCAATGACTAATTAGATAATTGAGTTATTTGATTGCAATCAGCAGGAAACTATTTGGATGGCTTGATGGATGATCATGGTGTGTATCACTCCATAAAGAATATGGATGTTTCAAGGTAACTAAACTGGTTATCTGCACCGTTCCGATCCCATTTTATCACTGTCGAATGCTAAAGGATGTCTCCATCCTTTTTAAGAGTTTGGATGCTTACCTCCAATTAACAAACCTTGGTAATTGAAGTGCTATCAGACAAATCAGAAATATGAGTATCCCATTGGGAAATTGCATGAAGTCAAGGTTTATTGTACAACACCAGTTTCTGATTTTGAATGACAAGGTAAGTTTTATGACTGTGGACTATTGGCCTTTTTGATAAGTGTTTTATTTCCTATTTGGGTTTAATGTATATGCTTTTTAGTTACAAAGCATATAGTTTATCTTAAAAAAATAAAGCCTATACATAAACCCAAATAGGAAATAAAACATTTATCAAAAAAGCCTTAAGATTAGTTACATTGTAATTAAATTACTTTTCTAACGAAATTTTGAAAAGTAATTAAATGTTATCAGTTATATTAATAAAGTAATTGAAATGGTTACACTACTTGTTGCATTTTAAATAGGGTAACTTGTAATCTGTATTGCATTTCCAAAGTAACCTTCCCAACATTGACATTGTCTACATGCACTTATAACATCTTTAGACTTTAACTTTGTAAAATTATTCCCTTAAGACTGTCATTGTTGCATTGATATTTTGATTAAACTTTGCAATAACTTTGATTTTAATTTATTGATTCAAAATCACAGATAACATGAAATATTAGGCCAATTCTGACTGGCAATCTGACTGGCAACAAAAACCTCAATAAGGGTGCTCAGCTATTGTAAACAATATAAAGAAGGAAGCGTTGGTACACCACAGCTCTAAAAATGCAAAAATGTTTTTCATGTTCTGACCAGGTGACGTTTTGAGCCGTATGCCTCTTTATCAGACATGATGAGCTTCTATAGAAGAGCCATATGGCTCAAAATGTCACATGTGGTGAGAATATGAAATAAAAATGTTTGCATTTTTGTAGCTGTGGTGTGCCAATACAGCAATTTTGATTGACATGTCAACAAAATCCCACCATGAGCTCTTATTCTTGCAGTTTATTTGGACAGTGCTGTGATTTTTCTGGGATCCTCAGTTGACTCAGCCTTTTAACCAGTCAACCGCATGTGAATAAGATGACGCTAATGGTCTACATAGGACATTTCGTCTTGGGAACATCCAAAGTAGACGTGAAGGCAAGGTAAGTGCCCAAAGCGATGGTCTGTTGGGAGTTAGGATTACTCAAAAGTCTCGCAGTGATTTCTGACAGAACTGGAAAAATGCCTTGGTGGCAGTTTTCAAAGGTTACGGTTTTTGAAAGGCGATCATTTCTTTAAAGCGATCAAATTTACACAAAGTAACACTGGGGGAAAAAAAATAAACTTCATGAGTTCAGCAAAACAATCAAGTCACAGATTAATATCTGGGGTGAGGTCTGAGAGAAACTTCACCTTTTAATAACGGAAACTATCAACTCATGATATTATTGAACAGCACGACTTTGAGGCTATTGATTTTGCTATTATTGTGTTTTCTAAAGTTCTAGCAAGGTGACTCAGGGGGCTCAAACTCCATCCCTCCCAACGACCCCACGCTCCCACTGGACGAGTGCAGTTGATAAAGGACGTAAAGATCAGATGCCCCTTGGCCTTTATAGATTAACGAATATGAGCTGTCAGCACCTCTCATCTCCATTCCCAATGATTTACGTCAAGTTTAATGAGCCTGCCAGGGCCAGATAACACACTCGCAATGACTTCTGGGTCTGCTATATGCATTATGCACACTGTCCATTCTAGCAGCTTAAAAACTGCTATTATAATAAAATTATAAATTTATATTTTGTAGGACACTATATTTTTAAATGAGAGCGTCTGTTAAATGTACTACATGTAAATTGAGGCTTTGCAATATGCAAAGAACCTGAAAATCCAGTGAAGCCCCTTTGTTTACATAGTATTTCAAGTAGCTTCTGAACAAATCCAGAGATCATATCAGATCACAGAGTGAAGATCATCCATGCAGCTGGACGAATGCCTTGAATATTTTTGTTTATCGTTAATTACAGCTGTGTTTAATGTGACATGTCTTAGCACAAAGTGTATCCCAGTGCTGACTGATAAAGACTGACCAAAGCTTAGCCCTTGATCCAGAGTCATGAGCAGGTCGGAACAGTCTGGACATGCATGAAGGCCGAATGATCTGGTCCAGGAATAATATCAGACTTCCTCTACCAAAACAAATGCAGGTTTTCACAGCCCACTGATTCTTGAGACGAGGCAAAATGGTTCACCTGCCATTTGTTTTAAAAATAGGGATATTTACTTTGAAATTAATCTGAGATTATTCTTAACAAAGCACCATTTTATTTAGTGCTTGATATTATGTTATCCTTCTCTTTAAAACCACCTGTCCTCAGAGCTTAATTCAGTGCTTCACATATAGATTGAAATCACATATAGTTTTTATTATTAGGTAGTGACACCAGAAACTAAAATGTTATGGTTGGTCAACACTACAAACTGCCAATCTAGTCTGGTGACGGAGATAATTCAATAGATGAAGCTGACAATCAGAATTGAACAACTGAAAACCATTCTAATCCACAATTCATTCACAAGGTGAATGCAAGTTTATAATAAATATTTGACATATCTGTACTTGTGAATCTGACTGTGTTGATCCATATCGAAAGATGGCAATTATTTATTTTATTATTTATAATTTTTTTGTAAAAAAAAACGTTTAGAAGATTCCACCAAATATAAATGAATACCCCTGGTGAAAAAAAGTAATATATTTAAAATACATTTATTTCATACTATGTGTAGTTCAAATCTGTTAACATATTTACTTACATACTGCTTGAGACTTACTGATATTAAAATTATAAACTTCTTTTTTGAGTGCTTGTGCACAATGCACATTTCTTAATATTAAGCCTAAAATGTGTTTTAATGTCACTAAGGATTGTATGATCTTTGAATAATATTGGTCTTAAAATTCAAGATATTTAAAGTGTACTCGAAGTATACTTGCAATATTTCCACTTTAGCACAATCAGATCTACTTCAGTATATCTTTAATTGGACTTCAGCACTACTTTCGCAGAATTAAAGTGAATTAAGTACAAAATTAGTCGTTCCAGTTTAGAATACTAAAAGTACAATTTCATGGCATTTTTATTAAGTACATAACCATGCAAATTTATTTGTAGTATACTTAAAAGTATTTTAAATACATTTTAGTATATTTATTTCTCACTGGGACGTCTTAACATGTTGAACATTTACTATAGCTAAAACAGTTTCTTAGTACATGAACTTGTATTTTATTATGTAGAATGTTTTCAAAAATCAGTAAACTACAATTTATGCAGCAAATGTGCAGCCTTTAAAATGAGAAGTGTTTACTTCATAAGTCATTTACATTAAAATAAAATACATAGCATACATTCTTATAGGCTATAACCGATAATGAAAACTCCTGAACCCACAAATAGGAAAAAAACACAAAGATAGAGACTTGAACAAAATATCATCTTTATTCTGCAAGAGAACTGAATATTGTGGAGTTCCATTGATTATATACACGAGTTCACCTCATAACAAACAGAGAGTCTACAACCAATACAAACTATTGTAACAGATACAAGAAAATGTTTTGTGATGGAAATCATAACTGAAGAATACCGATAAGTCAGAAGCAACAATGATACTCAAATACTGAGAGAGAGGATTTCTGACATCTCGTTCTCTACATGCAGAGCTAAGTATCTCATGTCCTTTTGTGCCAGAACTTGTCTAATAAGACATGAAACACTTGTTTATAGAAGCATAAATGGACTGGAGCCGGTGCAACACGTTTATTTTCATTGCAGTATGTATGTTTTTTGGACATCGAGAACCCGTGGCTTATTGCTCAAGCTGAGTCTATAAAAGTCCAGAGATGAAAACTGCTGGTGTTAAGGAAATATTTAGATTTATGCAGAATACAAGTGAGTATTTAGTCAATAAGATGATCCGAGTATGAAGAAAACACATTAGTTTAAAGGTCTCAGATGAGATGCATTTATATGTTACTGAGTCGGTTGTGCAAACGGTATTGAACACGCTGTTGTCTATTGCTTCAGCTCCTCTGTCTCAGTTTTTGAGAACATCATTTTGCTTTTAGCCACTGCAACAAAGGGCTCCAACTTATTTAAGCTGCAAAAAGCAGACTTTTTTCATAAGCCGTATTAAAATTTATTTGACTACACCATAAACAGACAATTAACAGTGTTTGTTCCACTTTTTTTTTTTTTTTTAGTTTTACTTTTTTTGTTTGCTTTTATTACACAAAACAACAGCAAAGAGTACCAAAGAAGCATGCTGGGTTTTACGTATGTCAAAGTGAGAAGGAGAGTGATTTTTTTTTAAATTTTTTTCCAAAAACCTTTTTTTTTTTTTTTTTTAAATGTATATATATATAAGAAATGTGCTGGATATCATTGTGGGACAGCTGTGGTAAGAACACAAAAGACTCCCAATAAGAATCACAACATATTCAAACCTGACTGCAAATAAAACTTTGCAGAACTGCGCAAGGGGGAAATAGACAGTGCTAGTTAACAGTCCGGAAATAACCTTAGCCAGGTCTTCTAGTCATAACACCTGCTTTGTACAGAGTCTAACTGAAAACTCAATCGGTTATGAGTCAAGAAAGGTTGTTTTGGTACATGTCCAAACCCTCTGAGCTTTTGAAGCAATGCACTGTTGATTCTGTCGGCTTGTTATAATGTGTGCGCTTCCCCCTTTCCCACTTCAATACAAAAAGCACTCTAGTAAATGTCTCTCATACGAATTCCCAATGCAATGCTTTTCATGTCCCTGAAAACATCCGGAAGGAAAAAGAAAAACAGAATATTTCATGCTTTCGTATAGGAACAAAGAAAACCAACAAACCCAACTGCTTTCTGCCCTGCAGAGAATGACAATTACTTTTCTGTTTTTCTTAAAGAAACCATACATTTCTGTGTGGAATAGGGTTGTCTGTTTTCTTTAATGAATTTATCAAAACAGAAAGAAAAAGCAACAATGACTCTAGCTGGAGTGAACGCAAGACTATTCTGTAAAGAAAAGAGGCATAGAAACACTTGATTTTGGTAACTTGAGGTGGTTTAGTGACCTAACAGACAAATTAATGACAAAGAATAACTGATGCGAGCGCACGCGCGCGCACACACACACACACACACAAAAAGCATTTATCTCTTACAAACAAGTGAGTGCAAAAATTAATCCGCTTTAGGCCAGACTGTTCAATTTGAGGCTTAACAAAACTACATTTCGGTAAACAAATTATTAGTTGTTGTTTTTTTTAAATGGCAAAAAATGGACCCCCAGCCAATCCACAGTGAACCCTTCAATATACGGACAGTAATAAAGATATTATTTTGCCAGACAAGTGATGGGCTAGCGATAGCAACCCAAAAACTAAGACACAAAATTAAGTTTGCATGAAAGCAAGGCAACTGAAATACAAGGGAAGAAAATAATGCGTCTCTTCAACACTAGAGCTACCCAAGAAAATAAAACAAACCAAACTTAAATCTTTGGTCTCAACGCCTGGGAAAACGCTAATAAATGTAGCAAAAAAGTGATTAAAACATTTTTTATTCCAAACGATTATTCAAATATGATGTGTGCTATACTGGACTCCAATAATCAGCTCTGTGAACATAAATAAGCCCCTTTACTTTCAACAAAACACACACAAGTTGAGTTCCAGGCTGAAGAGTAAACATGTTCAGACACGTTTTATACTCAAACCACTCATGCCATAAAAGGGTTTTCCTGTGTTTTAATAAATGTATCTATGTATTATTAAAGACATTCAATGGTGAGTGATGCAAGAGTTCAAGTAATAGACAGGGGCCCCTCTGGGGCCAGGCTTAAAAACAAAAACAAAAAAAAAAACACAATTCTGAAACAAACCATTTGGAGGATAGAATAAAATTAAAATAAAGCTGGACCTATGATATACACCGTAACCAAAAGCTTTCCGCAGAAAAAACGGCAACACCAAGGCTGCAAAGACGTATTTGAGAACGGTCGCACACACCAAACTAAAATCAAGCAGCTGATCTGCTGAGGCTAGCGTGTTCTGGTCGTGCCACAGCGATGCTAGAGCAGACAAGACAAGAACGCAGAGTTCTGCCAGTAACATCCAATCAAACCCAAGAAAACCACAGCCACTTGCAATAGCAAATAGATGAGCAACTGAAAAGAACAGTGGATGGGGGAAAACCTCCATCAGTATCCCTGTCTGCATGTGGTTTTCACTCGGACTCTAGGTTGTAAGTTAATCTCAACAGCTGCTCTGTCTGTTTCCAAACTAACCCACCAACCATCCACCAAAAGACTCCAAGTTTTCCATCTCAAATAATGCAGATCACTTTAGAAGCAATTAACAACACAACCTCATGAAAAAAACAACTATTTTATGATTTGGCAATTGTTTTTGATTCATACGAAAACTTCCACCCAAACCTAAACATAAATGGGTGTAAGCAGATCGTACAAAACGGTACAGTTGTTTGAATTTGCCACCAATTTGCCAAAACGTAAAATAGTTAGAAATTGCCATTAGTGTTTTGACAAATAATGTAACTAAATTTTCAGTTGAATTCACTATATGCTGCTTTTTCTAACACCGCACGCTGTGCGAGGAGTGAGACGGGTAGTTGCAGTGGTGGGTGAGGGCTGTCTGTGCTGGTTAATGACCTGTAAGGCTGTAACAGGCTTATACAACTCAAAACGAAAACGAAAAGTAACAATGTGAACTTCAATACTGGACACCTGCATACCAGAAGCCCAACAAAAACAGGAAGTGATACAACTGATGTACCGACAGTGAATCTTGTGCATATAGCTTTGAATATTTTCATAAAGGTTTTATTGTGCGACATTAAAACCGACAGGCAACCAAACAATGAAAAGTGTAATATCGCTTTTCTGATACAGAATGAGTCAACCAGCTAAAGAGAGAAGCACTAGGCAATAAAGGGGCTTTTTTTTTTTTTTTAAAGGAAATTCTTTAAAAGGTTCCAGTGATTATCGCTTTTTGATGCCACTGAGAGCAGTTTGTTTTATCTCTCTGACAGACCACTTCTCTACCATCAAAAGCGGGATTGCACTTTTTTTCAAGTTACGTACTAAAGCACATCTGCTCGAACACTGCTCCCGCTTACTGAAGAACATCTTTTGAACATGTTTGACAGGTACACAAATCCAATTAAGCATTAAGATGCCACATCAGTTAAAAACCATGAGTAATTGTTTTAGTTTTTTTCAATTTTGGTGCAGCAGTCAGTTGCCATTTCTACATAAGTGCTTTATGTTGACTGTCTGTGCATGCGATTTTGGTTCTTAAAAATGTGGAGCTTCTGTTCAGAGGACACAGATCCAAACTATTTCAAGTAGTTTGCAAACTAGGTGTATTAAGTTTAATCTCGCTCAATTAATACAAGCCAATTTTATCAATAGTAAAAAAAAAAAAAGGGGTCCTCCCCTTGCCAACTTTGGTCTCTGCACTGAGCTGTAGCGATCTTAACTGCTTAGGAAAGGACAAAATTTCTGTTCCAGCCAAACAGAAAACAAGGACAAAAAAAATTAAATAAAAACACCCCTCTAATGTTAGTTAAAACTAACTTTTGTTTTTAAGCCTACAACACGTTTTCACTTGTGCCCTCCCAAACCATCCCACAACCCCTCGTTCAGCAGCAGTCACTGTGAGAACACTCTGGAAAGTGTCAGTCGTCTGTTTGCTACAGTTTTTGCCTTTTTTAAACACGTAAAAAGAGAGATGGAAACATTTAAACTAAATATTTTCCTGCTTTACATATAGTTAATTAAGAATTTTGCAAAGACAATACAAAGAAATAAAATAAAATAAAAAAACAGCTGAATGAAAAATAGAGAAATGTGAGAAAATCGAGGCAGGAAAAAAAAAAAAAAAAGCTTAAGCTAAAAGCTAAAATGGAGCATGTAAAAAGTCCCAGCTGGAGTTTAGGAAGCAGTGCGGGTCACCTGAAACTCGCCTCCTCTGCTTCCTTCTGCTTTTTTCACATTCACAAACATTTAAAACTTCCTTGTGCAAATCAAGCAGTCTTTAGAAAGAATGCCCTCCAAATTGTCAAAAGCAAAAACCTATAGGCCATGGAGGTATACACTAGACTAAGAGAACCATTTGTAGACACTTAAGAATCATCATTCTCCCATTTCATTGGCATAACTATAACCTCACTATGTCTACATCTTAAGATACTCACACAACAGAGCAGGCGTAACAGCCCTTCTTGCTGCTCTCTCGGATGAGGAAGGCTCCTTCGGGTTTGCCGTGTAGCAAGTCCTCAGCCTGCGTTCGGTTTAGGTCCCCCACAAACCAGCTCTTCTCATCGTAGTGTGGCAGATTCTCATCCTCCTCACTGACGAAGTAGGTGCTGCGAGAGGAAATGTGTTAGATGCTGTGATGGAGCATTTGATCTCAAATTTCAAGCAATATACGACAATTTGACTTACTCATCCGTGTTCTCGTTTCTGATCCCCAGCCAATCGTTTATTCGTTTCTGTCGAACACCTTTATGATTGAGCCAGCTGCATGAGAAAGAAGCAGTGGAGTGTTTATACATGGAGGAAAAACTGTCAACAATGAAGATGACGAAATGAGGTGCAAAGGAATGTTCTTCTTACACAAGGTACTGATCTCTAATCTTTCTGAGCTGAATGAGATCTGGCTTTAAGCTGTTCATTTTCTTGTCCGTCTCCCTGTTGTCCAGAGCCTGTGTTTTAAGGTCCTGTTCAAGCCGGGTCTTACTGTCGTGAATCTCGCCAAGACGGGATTTGAGCTTCTCGTAGTTCATCATGATCCTGAAAAAGAAACAAAAGCGATTTGTCAACCCACAGATCAAGGTTGCCGACCAAAGCGCTCTTAATTGAAGACTTTGCGTACCTTTCGATCTCTTTGTCATTGCCCTCTCTGCGGAATCGCTCGATGTATTCTTTACTGTAGCGTTCCTGCGTATGACACTGTTCTTCAAAAATTTTAATGGTCTCATTGAAGGCCTCTATTGCAGTACGTTTCATCTGGATCTCCTGCAATCAAAGGAAAGATAAATCAATGGATGTGATGCTGTGCCTCTTAACAGACTTGGTTAATTGAGCTTCTGTAATGGAATAAATAGTTTGTGCATGTGGCGTTTAGCACTGGAGTTAATGGGTCGGTTGTCTATTGATCCGATAGCGATGTTCTAAGAGGCTTACCTGTGAGGTTTTTGTGTGCTCCTCGTAGAGTCTGTCATATTCTTTACTCTTCTCCTGATATTGATTGTGATATTCCTGGAGTTTCCTCCCCACTGCATCAATGTTGTCCTCTTTCACCAGCTGATCCTTAGAGAGTGAGAGTAAATGCATTGTTATTGATATGAATTGCTGAGCGAAGAAAAGTGCGATGGGAAAAAAAAAGGAACTGCTCGCAGCAACATACTGTAGGTTTTTCTTACAAAGTGAAAGCCATTTTTCAGGAATTTTCTTCCAGGAATCATTAATAAAAATCTTGGAATCTGTAAGTGCCTCTCAAGGGCTTACATTTGTGGAACCCCCTAAATAATGAGCACCTGTGTGTCTGAGAAAGATACCGGGAGGGAGGAGGAGGAGGAGGAGGGGGAAACGAATAAATGCCTGGATGGCCTTTCGACATTGTGGATGTGTGCAATTATTTAGGAGGTGCGCTGCTGTGGCAATAAACAAAGTAATATTTCATGCCAAAAGCATCCTGCTGCCTCTGCAGTTTCACTCACAACAAGCTGCACAATTCATTCAGCAAACACGCTCTTTAGGGCCGGAGTGAGGGAGGGAGAGGTGGGAGGACAGAGGTAAAAGGAAAGGAAGGGATGGCTGTAAATGTGATACCCCTGCCCTCAATCTAAACCCATTTACCTGCTGGTAGCGGGAGACGGGATACATGAGCTTTACGTCCAGTTTGGTGTTGTACTGGGCCAGTGACTCGTGCCTGTAGTGACTGATGAGCTCCACCACTGAGCTGAACGTGAGCGGGTCTGAGAAACCGTACTTCCCATCCCGGTGGTAGATCTTTATTAGCTTATTGTTTCCACCTTTCCTGTAGGGAAAAAAGATTGCGTTGGACCACGGATCAATGTAAGCTAAATGGAGAGGGTTTTAAACAAGTAGAAGCTTTCCAAAATATTAGTTACCTTAGCGTTAATGTGTAATCTCCCTGCATCTTGGTCGAGGCGTCCCGTACCAGGAAAGTACCATCGGGCATGTCTCGCAGTTTGTCGTTCACCTCTTCCCTGCACAGAAAAAAAGACATACTCCACACATCAAATCTTGCGCTTAATAATTAATAATTACAGCTAAAATAAGTTTTCCATGGACTGTCCTATACTAAATGGAAAGGGCTGACACACACACAAAAACATGCCTGGCTGTATAAATAAATTTGGTCTGGCAGAGGGCAAAGGCACTGGTCTGTGACCATACTGTCTGCTACAGCCGTCTGGGAGAGAGTGAGACATCTTTGAATGGTTTAACTGTTGACCCCGTCCTGCACAGCCACATGTACGCCGATGCCTCCAGCTCTTGTCTTAAAATCAGACAGTCTGTCTCTTTAAAAGTGCCTCCAGACGACCAGCGGAGGAGCTGTCAGGCTTCAAAGACTATCCTGCTTTTTTGCCCCCTTCTCTATTTTAGTCTGTCTGGGAGGAATGTCACACCCCCCGACTTCCAGGCCTCCTCCCATTCTCCCGACAGCCAACAGCCTAGTCATGCTGGAGCTCAGCTGACCCCAGCCCTGGCTCTTAGGAGGGGGTATATTTAGCCTACTTTGGGCTGCTGAGGTAAGGAGCCTTTGACTAAGCAGTGCTCCCACCTTTCTGGGGAAGGAGGCCTCTCTTACATCCTGCACTGGGAGCTGTGGGAATCAGGTGCATTTTTAGGCTGCAGTGCATCAGCAAGTTCATTGTTTAGGGGAGGTGTCCTATTTTAGTAGCCTGTTTGGCAAGCAGCAGTAACGTCAGTGTGAAGTGGAAAATCTGGGATGTGTTTTTGCATTCAAAAACATCCGGATAGAGGAGATATTTGGACAATGACTCAAATTCAATAAAATGATTGCAAGTTATGCAGCCTTAATAATCACTTAACAATAACTGTTTATCAAAATTATCGAGACAAACATATCGGTGGAATAACAGGCACAATTTTGCACACAAATTAAAGAGTAGGCCTACATATTTAATAGTCAATTGACATAAATAGTCAATTTTGATTTCATCTAAGCTCAAGCCTACAAGAAAATCAGAAATCCACAACAGGCATGCTGATGGTTAACATGGCTGAGAACCATTACCATGAACTCAACTAAAATTTAAATCTGATCTCTCATAAATTAAATCTCTCAATGCACAACCACTGCTTTAACTAAGTACTAGTATGGTTGTATAGTAGTATCATTATAATAGGATTTTTAACACATTCTTCACCGAGACCATAATGGCAGTCCATATTTAAAATGTAACAGTTAGCATCACTGTGCTTTGGAGTTCTTTATTTGATGCCTAGAGTTTAGTTACTTTCTGATTTTGAAACTAGTAAGCCCTGAGCATAGGCTTGAAGTGAAAAGCAGATCTGGTTTATCTGCAGAAGGGACTGTGTGAGTTAAAGGATAGCAGGGCTTCAGAGATTGGTGAGCCTCTGAGCATCTCTGCAGAATTTCTACTTGCCCAACATCAAACGAGTCTAAAGCTGGTCACTAAGCAGCAGACTAATCTGCTAAAACCTGAGAGTTTTATGGGTTGTGTTGGAAACTGGCCAGACAGCTTGGCATTTTGGAGATTTGGGTTCTTCTATCCCTCCCCTTAAGTAATGGCAACTAAACCACCCCCTGTCTTTCTCTTTTCAGCTCTTCCTGTGTCTCTCCCCCACTGCATTGCCTTTCTGCTTTTGTACAGCTGCGGCAAAGCATACATGCCTCCAGGATAAGTGAACCAAAAGAAGAGGAGAGGATCAAAATAAGTTCACCAGCTCACATAAAGAAAGAAAAAGAACAGAAAAAGTTTGCAGAGCAGCTGAAAGAGCAACATGACACTGCAGAGCTGACTCCACCTCAGGCTACCAACTTGGAAGCCATCAGGTGGAGGGATGGGAAGATCTGACATCTCCCAACAGTCAAGTAACAACCCAGAGAACTTTCATCTGATCCAAATGCAGTCTTATGACTGTACTGGCCAACTATCACCTGACTTGCACACTGCCGTACGTGTCCACCACGTGATGAGGGCAGTCACACTATGAGCTAACTGGCATGAGGAAAGATTTTCAGAGCAGAACAGACAGAAATCCAATCAAGTGAGAAATGAAGTCGAGTGTCAAGTGACTCTTACCTTGATATGTCTCCCCAGTACCATTCTGCTTCTTGCAATGAGCCGCTGGCCGCTTCTTTCACACCGTTGCCATTTACTGGTGTCATGGGTTTTGTTGGCTTGGGAGGAAGAGCTGCAGAAGAAATGAGAGAGATTTATTTTAGTGGAAAATCTTCTAACCTCATGAGCAATCCTAGAAATATGAAGTTGGTGTTGCGAACTTACAGATGAAAGCCTAAACTTACAGAATAAACTAAGCGGACGTCATGTTAACAAATGGCTGTGTTGTTCATCCTCATGAATAAGGTTAAGTTGCTAAGAGAATCCAAATTTGAACTTGGTAGGAATACAATATAGTTGTAGGTATATATATATATATATATATAAAAACGCACTGCTTTTTTGTCTTTTAAGATTTTTGCGTAGTACTGACAGTTGAATAGAAGTAAGGTTTCCGCCCAGGATTAACTTTTGACCTTTAGCCCTTCATTTTCCCATAGATGGCCTTTCAATACTCTCCTCCATCACATTGTGTGTAGTTAGACGAGCTTGTTTCGGAAAATGCAACAGTGATTTCCACTGAAAATGCAAAAGATCAGTTTTCACGGAAAATGCAACAACAACATATTCCATTCGGCCCAAGCGAAAGTGTAAACAAAAAACAAATGACCTTCTCTGCCAGTCTTGCTTTTCTTCTAATTGCTGAATATGTAATGAAAAGGTTCCTTTCCTTTGAGTGATATGCTTCCTTTGTTGCCAGCAAAAGCAAACAACAGCTGCCTCAACAGCACGCTGGAAAGCTAACGCTGATGATGCTCTTGCTATCTTGTGGGTCAGGGGTCACCAGAACGTGCTGCTCAGCCACGCAGTGCATCATGATGCCCTCACTCACAGAAATATCGCTGAGAGAGTATTGCTGTGCGTTACATCTACACAGCATGCATTCTCATGTCTAATGTCCTGACGTGAATTTTTCAACCTTAGAGCCAAAACTAGACTTGTTAAACTAGAATGACGGTTAAACGCCATGCAAATTTGGCGTTACACAATTTTCAATAAGACTAGATGAATCTAGGGATGCAACGGCAACTGCTCCAAACAAGGTTTTCAAGTGTTTCTGTGTTCAAGTGCTTCAGGGAAACCTTCAAGACCAGGTGCAGTTGGCAAATTCTAGTCGGAGACAAAAAAAACAACAACTAATGGCTGCAACTCCATCTGAAATGTACAGAGACAGTGTTCAAGCCTTGCACCTACCGCCAAGCCAAACTAACCTCCCCCTGACCTAGATGAAACTTGCAACAGGGGCCTTGAAACAGCAACGCACCACTCTGTTCTCAATGCACAGGTTTATTCAGAAGGCTTTTAAGTGAAACCAAAGACATGCTCCAAGCAGTACTAGCGGACTGTTTAGGGAGGATGTGGCTCATGCAGATTATTGCCATAATGAATTCAAATATGGCCACATCATTATAAAAGTCAAGTTTCTTTAAAAACAGTTACCTTAGCCTGGCAAAGACAAGGCTGCGTGAGAGCGGGTGTATATCTATGCCAGGACAGGGGAGGGGGAGTGGTCTGCTGCATTAGTTATGGGGAAGGCATGGAGCAAGTGAGCATACGGATGTCATAAAAGCCCAAGCTGACTCCAGAAACCCCTGGGCCCTTCTAGCCAAAGAAACCTCTATCTGGTATGCGAATGAAAAGAGGCAAGACTAAGGTTCAATACACCGGAGGTGAGTCACGGAAATAAAAGCCCACAGGGACATGCAATGCACAATATAGCCAATGAATGAATCATTGCTGCTGGCACACTGTGGAATGACCCACTGCTCCGCACACAATTGGCTCCTTTATTAAGAAATAATAATAATAAAATCGTTAAAGATCAGAGAAGAGATGAAGACTCTCTGAAGAAAGAGAGAGAGAGAGACACTTTCTTGTGTTGCCATTTCAGTACTTTACATTTCTAAAGTTTTCATTGAAGTTTTATTACTTCCCGACATTGCAAACATTTGTGGATTGAAGATCATTATGGTTCGTTAAAGTTTTGATGTGCGGGAAGAGGGTAGTGTGAATGGCTTTCTTGGTAGGTGTCATTAATTAAAAGCAGTGGTGATTTTTGGAGTGAGAGTGCATGAGTGTAGTCGGAGACCCGGGCACAGTGACAACTCCTCCCTCCACTGGCCCACAGGAAACACCTTAATCTGGTGGGGTGTGCGGCTTCAACCAGTCAAAGCAAAGCCAAGCTAACGGACACATCCCCACCCAAACTCTGCTCCTGCAGGTGTGCGCACACACTATTCCTACATTTTAGTTGGTCTGAGGCTACGTCCACACGAAGCCAGAGCTTTCCCTATCCGATCTTTTTTTTCCCCTTGTCTCAAGAAATATCTGCGTCCACACGAAACGATGTAGTATACATGCCAGACCAGCCCGTGGCGCTGTAATTCTGCCACAGAGATACACTAAAAATGGAGAAGACTTGGACTATGCGCATAAACCTTAAGCGCGGTATACAAGCGAACATGGAACAATACATTTATTAATCTGTGTTAATGTTAGTTAATAAAAAGAATCGTTCAGAGTGTGTTCATGTTTTTGTTGCCGTTACGTGACGTAGCAGTGTCTGACTAGGGGCGAGAAGTGGGCTGATGATGTCATCGTTTCAGAAAATATACGGATTCGCTGTCCACACGAAAACGCAAGGGCGGCGTTTTTAGATTAATCCACTCTGGGACCCGGTTTAAAAAAATATCGGTTTAACTTTAAACGCCTATACGATACAAAATGTATGCGTATACAGCTAAACACGTCTCCATGTGGATGGGGCCTGAGAGGAGATCAGCCAAATGCCTTGAATGGAAAATTAACATTTCTTCAAAGAAATTACTTAAATATGGCATCCCTTTCCTGTCGTCACAAATTTTAAGGGGAGTGTTCACCACCTGGTAGGGGACCATTTGTGCAGCATAGCAGCTTGTGAAGAGTCATTTGACAATGTATAACCTTCTGTTCCCTCTACGCCAACACAATAATCACCATATTAATATTACATTTGCAAATACCCACGTGGCTCACCTCCTCCACTCCCTAATGTAATTTAGAGACACAAACTGAGATTCAATCTCTCACTATTCAATACCAACACAAACAAATGTCTATCTATCGCTATATATATATATATATATATATATATATATATATATATATATATATATATATATATTACAGCATAATAGCATATATTTCAGCCTGATATTTTCACAAAGCCCCTTTCAGAGCGACAGTAGCAGGCTTCCACCAGAAAAGGAAATGACCCCCCTTTTTCTCACTCGCTCTCTACAGCAGCCAAAAGGCAGGTGCACAAGCCCAGCTGAAACCTCAAATTCCCGCCTACCAGTTTTCCACTGTCAGCTCTTTCTGTAAGTGTGTGACCACCTTTGTCCTACACACACTTGGTTATCTTTGTGAGCTAGTGATGGGGTGTGAGCACAAAAAGAACATGGAAAACGGAAGGAAACAGAGCAAGAAAGAGGCAGAGATGTGACTAGGTGATCTCATTACAGCGGTCACCCCATCTGTGTTAGTGTCAGAGATATCGCAGCAGGGGGGCAACACAATGGAAAGTCCACATAGTCACAGAATGCAGTCATTTTTAAAGCTACCATTCACCGATTCAAACTAATTACGATCATGATTTATGGCAAAACTGAACAAACAAAGGGGGTCAATTTAAATGACAAAAGTGAAAAGATTTTCCTTAAATTTCTACAACAGTAAACTAGCCCAGTATGCTTCAGAATAAAAGCAAAACAAAAAAATTTGGGTAATTTTAAAAAAATAAATTGTAAGATATAATTTTAGAATTTCTAAATATTATTATATTTTCTAAATAACAAATTTTTAATGAAAGATGAAAAGGGAAATGTGAGAAAAAGAAAGTGACCAGGATGTAGGATGGAAAGGATGAGAAAGAATGAGAAGGAGTGAGTGGCAATGCAGCGCTGCGCAAGTCTGAACAAAGAAAACTATACATCCATAGGTAAAGCCTATGGCGATCAGCGACCAAGCAGTCCATTGTTTAGGAAACAAATATAAATGGCAACATGCAGCTCAGAACATCATCTCCAGAGGTCATTGTTCTGCAGCCGTCCTCTTGTGCGCAGTAACAAAAAGATATGTTCAAACTTCTGGTTCTACAGGTGATGGAGCAGATAAAGCAACGGTACTTTGAAAGACAACACAAACATAGACTGACACCACACACACGCACAAAAAAAAAGAAAAAGTTTAGTTTAGGGTTTGTATGTACAAATTAGGGGGTGCATTAGCATGAGAAAAAGCATGTGGCAGAGAGTGATGACAGTGCCGTTGAGGGGAGCAGCAGGCGAGGGCTGCCACGTCCCGATCCAGGGGGAATGAATTAAAAGTGTCACCAAGCAAATGGGTGGTTTAAATAGTCCATCGGGGACGCTCACAATCACATGTGAAACCATACGTGCTCTGTGCACATATTATCATGATGCACTGTCACCATCCGCTCCTAATGAATGACTAAAAGAAAATCCTTGCAGCTGAACTCTTAAAACAGCTTCAAATTCTTTTTTAATAAAATAAAATCACAAAACAAGAAAAATGAAGTACAACTATTAAGGATTACACGTCCTGGAAAAAGCATGGTTCTTACGTTAATTCATGTTGACAACAGCGCATGTTTCCATCTATACAAAATCCAGGACACTTCCCACACAATAGGACAAACACTAATTGTCATTGTGCTCCCCTGACAGTCTGTTCAGAGCATTACAATAGCCATAAGACAGAAAAGACGAAAACAAAGACAGTGACCGTGAAAAAGCAGAAGAAAAGAGGAATGGTGTCTCCCTTACCGTCCTCCTCGGGATCCTTTTTGAGCTGCATGTATACAGCCTGTACTCAGCTGTCTGTGACACAAGTCCTCTTATTCGCTCTATCTCCCTCTCCCTCTCCCACTCACTCTCGCTTTCTCTCCACCCTCCCTCGCTCGCTCTGCCTTTCAGACTAAAGCCAGAGGGAAAATCCCTGCTCCTAAATTCAGATGCTGCTGGCTTAACAAACCCTCTCAATGGAGAAGTTGGCAGCAGCCAATGAGAAAGCAGGAGGGGAGGTGGACACAACCATATGAGACGGAGAAAGAGAGAGCGGAAAGCTCTGGGGAATGATGTAGGAGGCGGGG
>NW_015505765.1:494253-562716 GCF_001515645.1 Sinocyclocheilus grahami | reverse complement strand
AGAGGAGGATGGGAGCGGGGGAGGAAGGTGGAGGGGGGTGGGGGGGGGGGGGTGCTCCTCCTAGAGAGAGACAAGGCAAAGACGCTAACACACGCTGAGGTGAACACAAACCACGACACATGCACCGAACCGCTTCACAGCCACATTGTTGGAAATGTAAGATTACCAGATGCTAAAAGTGTGCTGGTTGCCTAAACACTCATTAATTAATTAACTAATATATATATATATATATATATATATAAAATGTATTTATTTTACATATATTTATTGCATTATGTGCACATATGCCTATAGGTACAGATAAAGAAAAATGCTGTGTTTTTACATTCTGCTAAAGAAAACCCTGCTTCCTCAACATAATATCAATATTCTGTGGACATTTATGAATGAACAAGCTCAAATACATTCAAGACAGAACAAGCTGAAAAGGCACAGAACAAAGAAAGAACCATGTATCAAGTGACATTTCCATCCCTTATGTCATACGAATGTCCATTAAGGGATGTTAGAAGCTGACTTTCCCTTTGGTGTCGCTGCACTTTTGTTGTCCAGCCAGAGCACACTGCTCCGGCAGCCTTTATTACACTAACACATCACTGGCCCTAAGAGACAGGGGCCAACTTTCCCCTGGGGGTGGCGTGGCACCTGAGCTCATTGGACACTGCAATGGAACAAAGCGGTCGCTTGCTTGTTTGCAGACGCTCGCACATACAGGGCCGTACCTCGGAGCTTTTCACATCTCAATTCAGCGGTAATAAATATTCTAATGAACATCTGCACAGGAACCTCGTTCTGTTTCTTTTCTTTCCTTTCCGAGTCACTCTTTCTAATCTACCCATCTTCTCTCGGGCCAGGTGGATTTCACTGTCCCGCAGTACCTCTCTAACAGCGTCTCGGAGATGAAATGCCGCGAGTTGAGGAAGAAGCAGATGATAAGTCAATGTGTGGCTATTGACAGTACATGGGGACAAACGGACGGATAGAAAAAAACGAGAGATCTTATAAACCTGTGTGCAGTGGCACAGAATGAAAGATAAGATAAATGTGTGGGTTGATCACACGGTGCTGTGCTCATTCATCCCCTTGGCAGAGCAATCGAAGGGCTATTCAAGCCAGAATCCTGCTTGCCAGATCCGTACAGTCCACCACAGCTCATTTTCTAGGAAACGAGGAGATTAGAACTGAGCATTAGGCATTGTTCCTTTGAAGAACGCAGAGAATAAAATGAACGTAATAAAATGATTCATTCTGCCCACTCTTGGAATAAAGCTGCATTTGGACCAAGAAACAGTTAACTGTATGCAGATACATAAAGACACCACCATCTTCACAATCTAGCAACCTTCATAAAATGTTACAGACGGACTGTCAAGAAATGACGCACAAAATGCGTTTTGTGCTTTTGCATTAAACAAAGTATGTCTTAAAACCCCTCACAATGATCACACGGAAGTAACAGCCTCATGCAAAACTGTCAAACACAGTCTCTTTTCCCATTCCATTCACATTTCACGCTTACAAAAGTGTCAACCGTCTCTTTATAGCAAGAATTAACGACATGAATTAACGACCCATTGTCAACTATGCCTGTGACTTCTGAATGGGATCCAGTTTCCAGTCTATGACATCATTGTTAATGGCAATAAAATGGTGGCTTAATAGATGACACATGAATGGCACTGAATTTTAATAAGGAGCACAGAACACCAAAACTAACATTCAGAAAGCTGGGAAACTTACTCCGAAAGATCCCTGAAGAGCTTTCACCATATAGAATTCTGTGACTTCACTGGTCTACAAGCTATATAGTCCCTATTCGCAAAAACAGCTCAGGAGCAGATCCTGTATAACACCACTTAAGGTGTCAAACCAATTCATAGAGTGCATTTCGGTCTCTCCACATTTTGCATATCAATACCATTTGTGGTGAGCCATGCAAAACGTCCAAATCTCCTGAGGAAAAACTGACAAGACTATAACAGGACCTGTAACACAATCTGTCTATAAAGATTTTCATTTAACCATTTACAGTCCCAAATTACAAACAAAATTATAACATTATTAGATATATACAGAGAGGTTTACTCTGGTCCTTAAGAGATAGTGCACCCAAAAGGAGATATGCAAAATGGCATCTCATTCACCATTAACTTTCATTGTATGAAAAAGATGCAAAAAGTGAATGGAGACTGATACACTAACATCTCATTTTGTGTTCTACTGAAGAAAAAATTGTCATACAGATTTGATACAATAAGAGGGTGACTAAATGACAGAATTTTCAAATTGAGATTAACTATTACTTTAAAATAAAAAACTACAGAGGGATGTAGACTGTTGCACTCTCTTCAGGGAGAAAGAGGCTTTAATATGGCTCCCCTGTCTGACTGAGAAGTCGGTTATGATGCATTTAAAATGTACACGATAATGTTAATGCAGACGGTGCATTATAAGTACGATTAAGGCACATTTTACTGATAAGCTGACAGCAAACGAACAATTTTAGGATGGCGAAATGGGTTTCTGTAGAACAACGAGTGGGAATTTTAAATGCCAGCCATACATGACTAGCTGTACGCAACATTAAAACAAAATACACTTGAACTATAAAGAGGCGCAAGATCCAGTTGTTTAAGCAGACATATGACTGCAATGTCAGAAAATGCGAATGTGTAAATGTTAAATACGCTAAACGTCATTCTTTCATAAAACACAAAAGGAGATCTGCAGAACGACATCTGAGTCGCCATTCATTTTCACTGTATGAAAAAAAAGATACAATGAAAGTAAACGGTGACTGGGGCTGTCGGTCTCTAACCTTTTGTGCTTCATGGAGGAGAAAAAAAAGTCATTTAGGTTTGTATCACTGTTAGAGTGAGGAAATTACCAAATTTACATTATCGGGGTGAACTAAGCGTGCTGTTAGATTAATATTTGTATCTGTACCTGGCGGCTGGTCCATCTCAATGTAAAATATTAATTCAGTGGAATAGGGCATCATCACGTCTCTCCAGTCGTCATCTTCTTTCTCCGTATTCCACACTGTATTGTACATGGTCTGAGTCCTCTTGTGATCGACTAGGCTCTCACCCAACTGAGTAAAATCTAATTTTCAACACAGACGAATGAAAGAAACATAAAAGCTCGTCTGACTGAACGGAGAGCTCAACTTTAACAGTCTGAATGCCAGCTTCAGAGTAACTGCGTGTCATGAAAGCAGTCAAAGCACCAGGCTTCACTCATCCGACATCACTTGATAGAGCATTTTTTTTATAAAAACAAAACAAAAAATTCTTAACAGTCCGACAGAACAGAAAGTAGATACCAGCTCTACAATCTACTCCGTCCTACCATGACGAAACAGTAGTCTTCATTTCAATCAGCTCCTCAGGTCTACCGGCCCTTTCACTTCATGAGGAGGAGTCCATTCGGGCGCACAGCATGGGGGGGACCAGTCCTAACCGACGCGCGTGGAGCAAATTACTCTACTCGTGCTTACGTTTTAGCGGCTGATACATATGAGATATACTTAAAAACACGAAAAGAAGGCCGAGTTTTTAGTTATTTATTCTCATTTCGCCGTGTGCTACGGTGTCGTTTCATTCGCAAGTGACATCATTTTTCTTCACCCCTTCACCGGCACGAAATGGACTCGCCTTAAAACGCATCACTGGCTCTGTAGGTGCTGTGGAGCACGCACGCTCCAGATTTGGGAGCCAATCAGAATGCGCGGCTCTCCCAACTAGTTGCCAAAGTCGGAGTCTGTACATTATTTGCAGGCGCGTGTTTCTCATGATCCAATGAACTTGTTCGAAGAGCGGAAGTCGACATTCTATTGGTCGAACCGTTACTATGAGGTACAAAACTGATGGAGAGAACAGAGTTCGGTTTGAAGGAAGTAATGGTGTTGATGCTATATTATATGTAAAAGATAGCATGTTGATTGGAGATATTGACAGATATCAGTAAATATATTAGAAGCATCATAATAAAAAGAAACAGCTGCTCATAAAAGTCTATTATGGGCATCTGTGTTTGGAAATACAAACAAATAAATCCTGGTCAATCTGTCATTTGTGCTAATAAAGAACACGCATGCTGATAATAAAATAAAAGAAGTAACATTAACAAATAAAAAACCTTTTCAGTCAAACACTAATACATTGGCCTATGAATGTGTTGAGTCCATCAGTCTTATAAGTTTAATATAAACATTAAGAAAAATACTGAACTTCCTCCAGGCATTTTGCTAAAATGTAATTTTTGCTAATTGTTGCCTGTGCTTCAGGATTTATTCTGTATGTACATCTCATTAGTGCAGGTTGGTGGTCTGCTTTAGGAACAGTTATCTTGTGGATGGCAATCTGTTTTCCTGTATGCCTCTTTCAGTCCCCTCTGTTCTCATACGCGTGATCTATCCATCAAGTGGGAGAATGTCCCTCTATGGCCAGAGCAAAAAATAGGTTCACAATGTTTGCATCTCTTTAATGCAGGACAGGGAGGAACCTCCAGATGGCTCGTGCCTGACAAAGGCTGTCCTTGTCAACTGTGTCAAACTTGCTTAATTGCCACTGTCCATGCTTCAGTTCAGCATGAACAGATGGATCCAAAACAATGACAAGCAACCGAACAGTCACAGTAATCCATAAAAAGCTGTGGGAAAATATTAATCACTTACACCCAATGCATAATGAACAAGTAATAAATGACACAGGACCATGTAAATTATGTCCATACGAGCTGTAAATTCAAGACTGATGCATTTATTTGAGGTCACTCTGTTTTTGAGACTGGGAATGTCTGGTTTGAACTAAAGTGTATTGCTAGCCGCCTCTGCAACACTGGAGAAAGACACACGTGACTATGGGGATTTGAGCGTCAGAAAAGTGTGTGTGCCTTAGAAACCTTAATGCACAACCAACTGCGGCTTGTTATTGGTCCATGCCTGTCCTCTTATTGGACAGTGAGCTAAATGCTAACAGTGTTTCTATGGTATGTCTGCAGGGTATTCAGATTTGGCTGATCCAAGATGTGCAAATTACAAAGGAAAAGACCTTGCCAACTCTGTGCATTGCAAACTTTAATTAATTTAATTTAATTACCAAAGTGAGTATCTATGAACTAAGACATGGTGAATGCCAACATTAAAATCAAATGGTAGGGCCCAAATTATTCATTGTATTACAGAGAAATGTATACCCAGCAAACTAAAAACCTGGTCTTCTCTGTGGTTTAAATAATAAATGTAGTTACCAGGACTTATTCTCGAGAGCATACGATTGAACAAATATCCGTGTAGTGCTGGATGAGTCATCAGTATTTCTCCATGTAAAATTTAAAAGCATATGTGCTACAAGTTTATTATTTGTCACTGTTTAGGCGTAAACTAGCATATAGAAATAAACATAGAAACATAATCACACATAGAAATAAAAGCCACAAAACTTTGAAATAAAAATTATATTTGCATATACACCGAACAAAATTATAAACGCAATACTTTTGTTTTTGCCCCCATTTTTCATGAGCTGAACTCAAAGATCTAAGACTTTTTCTATGTACACAAAAGGCCTATTTTCATAAATTATATTAACCTACTTTTTGCCATCAGGTTCATGTCTTTAGCTTTTGTAATGTTTGCTAGCTGATGTTTCACACTATACCAGCAAGATTTATTATTTCACACTCTTTTCTCCAATTACTTAGCCAAAATGCGTTTCCACATAGATTTTGTGAGCCCAAAAGGCAGGCATGACTAGCAAAAAAAGATTCTAATCTGCCTGACTACAAGACCCAGCTAAACGATGCAAACATCGGACATTTTGATGACATGCTAATATAAAAGTCGCATGCTTGCTGGGTGACAATAGCCTGACTGTGCTGTTTCTGTATTGACTAAATGTAGCCGTGAGCATCTCATATTTTATCTGTGACTGTAACAACTAGAGTGGAAAGTACAATTTCAGTTCAGATGCAAATAGGCGGCTTCATTGTTCCATATTTAACACAGACATAAGGGCGGCACTGAAGAGGCACACAAAACCCAGAGCTGTTGTGTGACCACTGGTGTGCATTTTACATAATTCATAAAGGAGATGAAAGCTGAAAGAAGCAATATCATTGTTCCCTATCATGGAGGGGGAAATTAATTTCAATCCACAGTAAATTACACACAGTGAGCGATCACCTTTTCAGTTTTTTCTGCTGAGCTCATGAGAATCAGGCTGGTCTCTCTGTCACTGTCTTGCTGCCTGGAATAAGCCATAAGCTGTTTCTCTCAAAGCCAACTGAGAGAAAATAAAAGAACAGAACAACTAGAGATGCTTCTTTAAAGGAATAGTGGATCTAAAAATTAAAATTCTTTCATCATTTACTCCTTCATGTCATTCTAAACCCAAATGACTTTACTTCCACTGAACACAAAGGGAGAATTATACTGGTTAAACTTTCCCGTCCAGTTAGTCCCCAGAAGAACTGAAGCTTTCAAAAATTATGAAAAAGTACCATAAAATAATCATAAAAGTGGTCCATATGGCTTGTGAGCTATATTCAAAGTCTTCTGAATCATACGCTAACATTACATGGGGAACAGGCCTAAATTTAAATCCTTGTTATGCTGACCAGGATATTCTTCATAAATTCCGATTTTGTGTTCCACAGAAGAAAAAAGTCATACAGGTCTGGAACAACATGAAGGTGACTAAATTACAAAACATTTTTTGGTGAACTATCCCTTTATTGCTGCAATCTCCATGATAAATATAGACCACATATGACTAACTCATAACGGACCGGACGCACATTATAGAAACAGTAGTTCTTTATTATCGGATACACCTTCAAGCATGACTAGATATCTGTCTCTTTTATTCACAAGGCTGCACTAATGGGCGCACTCGGCAGAAGGAGTCATGTGTCTTGGATAATGTACGCTCTGATTCGAGTTAAACGATTAGGCATACTGTCTGGTATTTGTTCTTCGCTTCTCTTCCTGAATTGGCACAATTTTCAGGAGTGCGAAAAGGCATAAATCACCGGTATTGTCGTGCTAGCGCGTGCGCAACAGAACGGCCCCAAAAATGACAACGATGTGTTAATGACTCTGCAAAAAAGAGCAGCACACTGTAGAAGCACACTGGCTTATTAGCTAGCAAAGGCAGAGGAAGCCTCCCTCCATCTCCATTTCTGGGTGGCAGCAGTCTGCGCTGCTGTGATGTCATCCTGCAATGTGAGCATCCCACTTGGACTGATGCAATACTCCGGTGACACTCGGTAACAAGCAGTCAGCGTCTGCCAATCCCCGCCCCCATGCCCCCTTCCTCTGTCTCATTGTCTTTCTCTTTCATTCTCCACCTCTTGGCCCCTTTTCTTACAGTGTTCTCAAGTTTTAATCAGCCTCTCTTTCACCTCTCTACCTTTCTCTCTCTCTTTTCTCTTCTGGGTCTACTTTTCTTGTCATCCTTTTCTTTCCACACTCCTACTCCTCAACCACCCTTCTCTCTGAACGGCCCTCTGGTTGTCATGGCATCAGGCACCATTGCTCAGCATTCTGCAGTTCAGCAGATAAAGGAAGGGCTGTTTAACTCTTGCCTGTCTGAGCCAGATCAGTCTGCGAGACACAAAGATAGTATATCAGCAGGTGTTATCCACATACCGTAGACTAATTAACAGCTTACGATGATGATTAAACAGTCCTAAAACTAAATATCAGGGATGATAAGATGAAACAATCAACAAACAGAGGCTTGATCTGTGGTTTGAAGTTGCAATTAGCCCAGCTGCAGCGTCTAAAACCGTCACAATAAAACAAGCCCATTGTTTTCTAGTACAACACCAGGGAAACCTGCAGGGTTCACCGGATATCTTTGCATTCTATCACGAGACTAAAGTGGCTAAACGAGGTCTGCAACTATGTGAGTGTGTCATCTTGAGAAGCAAATAGTAACAGATTAATCCTTTGCCATAATGGCAAGGCTGCACTTATAGAAGCCAAGTAATGAATAGACTCTATCAAAAGATTAGAGGCTGAACCTGGGTGTGCCTCTTTAAGCAGGACTGAGGTCTCATAGTGTCTCACCTACATCACTTTAGCTCATACTTTTGTTCTTTTTCTAACAGTTCTGGAATTTTGTATTGCAGCACTTCTCATGTAGTGCTTCCTAAGGATGTATTTTCATTAGCTGCTTTGGATAAAAGTGTCTTTTAAATGAAAAAAAAACCCCCAAACCAAAACCAAACAAAAAAAAACAGTTAATGATTACATATGTGACCCTGGACCACAAAACCAGTCATAAGTAGCACGGGTATATTTGTAACAATAGCCAACAATACAATGTATTGGTCAAAATGATAAATTTTTCTTTTATGCCAAAAATCATTAGCATATTAAGTAAATATCATGTTCCATGAAGATATTTTGTAAATTTCCTACCGTAAATATATAAAAACATAATTTTTGATTAGTAATATGGATTGCTAAGAGCTTAATTTGGACAACTTTAAAGGCGATTTTCTCAATATTTAGATTTTTTTGCACCCTTATTCCAGATTTTCAAAGGCCAAATATTGTCCTATCCTAACAAACCATACATCAATGGAAAGCTTATTTACTATGATACTATCAGCATTCAGATGATGTATAAATCTAAATTTCAAAAAAATTACCCTTATGACTGGTTTTGTGGTCCAGGGTCACATATAGTAAGAATTACAGTATGTGTGCTTATCTGTGTTATTCTGAAACGGACATCTAAATAGTACTCATCTCAAAAGAGCTCTTTGAGAAAATAATTAACTGTGGACACAGATATGTATAGCATATAATGTAATACATTTATAAGTATACTTCAATATGTTCTGTCAGTGATTGTCAAAAGTGTAGAATATCATGACCGTTGATTAATGTGATTAATCTTAAATATCAATGATTCTGGTTCTGATTTTGATTCCTTCAATTCGATTCAATACCTAAAAATCTTTTAGTAATTTTGAAAATAAATTAATGGAGCAGAAAGCATTCTTCAACGAGTCCATTTACTACATTCAAAAGTCTGTTGTTAAATTTAGATTTTGGTAACACTTTACAATTAGTTTCCATTTGTTAACATTAGTTCCCCTTCAGGAACTCGAGCTGCGTCGAGTCGCTTTGGGAACGCCCTTGCGTGACCGCGTTCTGAAGCACGTGTCAAATCCGTCCAATGGAGCAGCGAGACGTCACGAGCAGGGTGACGTAAGCACCAGAAAGCATAAAGACACATCCGGCCGGGCGCAAACCAGCTTCTGCTCTTCAGTAGCGCTCTGTGTATGTGTCTGTCTATTTACTGTTGTCTGTCCGCACAAGCACTCATATATATATATATAAAACAGTGAGAAGTCAATGGCGAGTGAACGGCATTACAAACGCTGTGTTTCTCCCTGCCCACGATATCTGGCGGCAGGGGATACACACGATGTGTGTGTCGTTTGTTTAGGAGCAGAGCATGCACGGTCAGCTTTCCAGCAGCTGATTGTCATCACTGCGAGCTCTCGCTGCGCACGCTCCGCTCTCGCCTGGCTGCGTTTGATGACAGCGGCCAAAGGATTTTCCCTGAGGGGGAATCCGCTTTGCATGATCAAGGTCACGCGGCGATGCTTACGTGCCTTAGACATGTGGAAGAAACGTTGGTTCCTGGTTCAAGGCCCGACGTTAGGGGCTCCTTGTCGTCGCGTAAGGCTAACGACGGATGCCTCTCTCACGGGCTGGGGAGCGGTCATGAGTGGCCGCTCTGCCTAGGGTCTGTGGGAAGGCCATCATCTCTTTGGCACATCAACTGCCGGGGAATGCTGGCCGTGTTTCGAGCTCTGACACACTTCCTTCCAGACCTAAGGGGGCATCATGCGTTTGTCCGCACAGACAACACATCGGTGGTCTCCTACATCAATCGGCGGAGTTATGGAAGCTGTGGGCATGGCCCCTGAGGGAGCACAGCTCCTAGCATCTGGTCTCTCAACTGAGGTTGTTGAAACTATACCCCAGCCCAGAGCCCCCGCCACTAGGAAACAGTATGCCTTGAAGTGGAAAATTTCGCTTCATGGTGCGGACAGTGACTGCAGGACCCAGTCAACTGCCCAATTGGTACAGTTCTGGAGTTGAGGGAACGAGACGCTGCGTCTCTTTGCCATACTCCCTGCATCCCTGCAGGCGCTACTTCATCGAAGCTGGTTTGCGCCCGGCCGGATGTGCCTTTATGCTTTCTGGTGCTTACGTCACCCTGCTCGTGACGTCTCGCTGCTCCATTGGACGGATTTGACACGTGCTTCAGAACGCGGTCACGCAAGGGCGTTCCCAAAGCGACTCGACGCAGCGTCTCGTTCCCTCGGGGAACCATGGTTACATACGTAACCTAGAGACGTTAGCTACATAAGTTAAAATTAACTAACATTTCTTAAAATCAAAAGTTGTATCTCTTAATATTTTTTATAATGGACCTGAGCCAAAGTGAACTAACAATAAACTAACATTAATAAAGATGAATTAATATGCATGCTCTGATTGCATGCTAAGGGGATGCAGTTTGTCCAACCCACTTTTGTGAAACATTGATTATATTTTAAGAGTTTTATTTTGCTTGGCCACAATGCAAAGTAAATAAGAAACTGCAGCTGGCCTCATAAAACATTAACTTTAAGACAAAGCAGAGGCCTCTGCCAGACAATTGCATCAGTAAACAAACATGCATGTTGTAAGCATCCATCCTATTATGGATAACACAGACTATATTTGCCAGTGCCTGGATTTCCACCAATCACATAAAGCTACTGGGCAAATTTCATGTTACATAATTAATATTCATGAGCAAAGTTAAACTTGTATAATTGTATACCCAATCCCTCATACACATATGTGTTCCTACACTTCTGGGTCTTAGCATGAGGCTTTGATCATTAAAATATATGCATTTCAATATTTATACTTGGGCCTATATATACATAATTTTTTTTGTATTTTCTATTTCCATGAATAAATATTAAATGTGGCATAACTTCAGTTTTAGAGCAACTAAACAGGATTTGTGACTCCTGGCTACAGTACGGGAGATCTCTTTTATCTGCATTCTTATTTTTTATCCTTGTTATTTATCATCTCTCCTTTTTCCTACATTGTAGATGCTGGCTTTTCCTTTGATATGCATCAAATTTAACCACTGGTAATGTAAACCATGACACAACAATTTTACATCCATGCTCTATATTTTAATACTAATTTTATAGAGCACTGAGTGGGATGAAACCTATTTTGATACTAGTCTAACTTTGATCTCATAAACTTTTGTCTATAAGTTATCACTTCCACGTCTTTATATGAGTCGTGTTATTCTATTAAATGTAAATCCTATGGGATAACATAACTTCAAGACCCTTCAGTCTAAGTGTTTCAAGGTTTTATCCCATCCCTTGATTGTAACAAGTATCTCAGAGTTGTGTGCATAATTAATTTAGTCTGATAACCATGTGAGTTCCGATGAGATTTCATGCTGAAGTGAACAAACTATCCAATAACCCCCCTTCTATCCTCCTAGCTCTTAGTTACAATTATAATCAGCACCTGATGCCTGTTTCATCCCTTGATAGAAGACTGAACTCAGTGACACACGCATGTCATTGTATCAACTGCTGATTGCATTCAACTCCCACGGTTGTGGTTGCTAGGCATTTGAATTGCATCCAAACAAAGAATGGAAAGATGCAAATGAGACTCCCATCCTTGTTTGAAACCACAGGAAGATGCATTATAACTTGCATACGTAATGTTTAACACCAAAATAAAAACAGGTAAAAATAGGTAACACTTTACAAAAAGTTCCATTAGTCATTCAGTCATCCATTAATGCACTACTTATATTCTCCTATATATATATAGAGAGAGATAGAAAATGTTTATTCTAAAAAAAAATTAGAGTGGACTGACCACCTTTGGTAATTTGGTATAATTCATGAACTAACATGATACAAACAGTTGAAATATGCACCTATATTTTAATAAGCAACACAATGTGCACATTCAGTTTATACAACTCATCAGGGTCAGTAGCCATTGACAGAACAGCAGCTGACCCCATCCTTGCCTGCAGAGGGGATCTTTTTCTGTACAAGCAAAACACCATCACTGAGAGGCCAAACTGCCCGTGCGTAACGGTTGTGCTATGGTAGGTTTGGAGATGGGAGTGTGTGATTGTTCAAGAGACTTGTAAATTGGAGCCAGGTGGATACACAAGGATTCCATGAAATTCATAAAACACACTCTTGTGTTTCTCTCTTACATGCATGTACTATAGTATAGGCTACACACAAGTTCAGAGAATTAATTTTTTTGCATAGGATGCAAATTCAGACTTCAGCACCACATACTGCAGAAAATGAAGCACTTCTGGGTAGAAGTGAATGTTATTAAAATGACCCACAGTGAAATGATGAAAGAAAGAATGATGTAGGGCAAAAGCAAAGCATGGTGCTGCTGGCTCAGCAAAATACAAATTTACAAATCTGATTTCTTTACCTTAGGGGAATATTCATGAACAAGCGCCAGTATGAGTTTGTTAAAGTATGTTTGTAAAGTGCTAAAGCATAGCAGGGTTTTATTTGTTTATGAAAAAGGCATACAATACATGTTGCATTAAATATATTTTTAAGAAGAGGTAACAGCACAAGAGGTAAGAAGAGGTAAAGAAGAAAGATGAGGAGAACGTGAGTGGACATCCTTTGTGTTCTTAATGTTTCAATGCAACTCAAGGGTCCAAAGGGAGAAAGGAAAGAGTTGATGATTGCAGTGTTAACAGAGGATGAAGCAAGTAGCTAATTGTGCATTTGAAACTCTTTCTGACAAGCAGAAGGAAAAGATTGCTATAACTCCATATTCAAAATCAGCGGTGCTCTCTCTGTTCAACTAGAATGCATTACATTGATTGAGAGTAAAGACATTTATAATGTTACAAAAGATTTCTGTTTTATGTGTTCATTTTGAACTCTCTATTCATAAACAAATTCTGAAAAACAAAAGTTTTAAATATATTAAGCAGAAATGTTTTCAACATTAAGCACCAAATCAGCATATTAGAATGACTTCTGAAAGATCATGTGACACCGAACAAATTCAGCTTTGTTATTACAGGAGTACATTACAGTTTAAAGTATATTGAAAACAGTTATTTGAAACTGTAATCATATTTCACAAAGTTCCTGTATTTCTGATCAAATAAATCATTTGTGTGCATAAGAAACTTCTTTTGAAAACGTGAACAAATCTTACCGATCCCAAACTTCTGAATGACAATGAACCCTATTATAAATGGCAATGTTTTAGTGATCCCCCCCCCCCCAGGCATGTAAAATTATTGTATTCACAGTGCCAGGTCAGTTTGACTGTATGCAACTATCCAACCACGCGTATGCAATCATAGGACACAACTCTCTCCTCCGATGAGATCTGTTTGTTCTCCAGGCGAAGGAAAGCAGAGTGATTTACTTGTGATCGCTAGATTGAATTATCCTGAATGAAAAAGGGGAATGGAGGAAGACAAATTACAGAATGAAAGGTTTGTTTATGTGCATGGACAGTTATTGTGGTCAAAAGACAAGCAGTCTACGGAACTTACTCAGGACAAATGACATTATGTGTCTAAAATTGAGAAAAGCATGCTAATATGCTTTGCAGCATTAATTACAAACACAGAGCGGCTGTGAGACATAAGTTTTGTTGAGTGTTCCCAAACCAGCTGTGGGAATTCTTGTAGTCTACCTCACATGAATTAGTAGATAAAGAGCAGAGGTACATCACATTAGATTCACGACTGCATTTAATCAAATTGTGATGTTCTTTATGAGATGGGTAATGTTAAGTGTAACTATCTATAATGCTTGGGCATGAATCTGTCTTGGGACAAAACAAGACTTGGGTTATTTGGCAACCCAGCTCTGGGTAAATATTGGACAGAACACATGCTGGGTTATTTTATTTAAATCAACTATTGTTTAAAAATTATTATATTGCTGGCTTAAAATGGGATGGAAATTAAAAATCACACAGAATTACTAGAGGCAACAGCAATAATGAAAATATGAACATTTATTATTAAGCAAGAACACCCATGGACAAAATACAAGACAAATGGAACTTATTTGGATGAATACAGCATAGTTTACAATATTACATACATTTAAATTTGTTTAACAAGCATTTTAGACATAAAAATGTAACACTTAAAAGTAGCATTTTAATTTGTGTATTCAACCGTTCTCTGTAATCGCTTTTCACCAAAATAGTGCTAGCTCTCGTGCTGGTGTGTCACCGAAATCTGAGCCGTGAAGGGCTGCTGTTCGCGGGGGAGCTGCGGCCTCGCGTTTCACTCGTAGCTGAAAGATGTCGTGACTGACAAAACCTGCCCATTAACAAACAGTACTGAGATTAAAGAACATATTTTAACATCAAATTAAATTAAACTCAGTACTATAACAAATAAAATCCATTTATGTTATGCGAGGCAAAAGGCATTTCCATCGTGTGAAATGACTGCTGCAGACACAGCTGACTGACATCTCATCCTTATGGTGCGTTGCGTAAAATAATACAATTTACAGCACAGTAAAGACTTTATAAATGAAACAAAATGTATACAAACCTTTATTTCGCTGAAGAAGTGCACCAATTCGGCGGCAGCAGCGCTGAGAACTGCTCTCTCCTGTAGAGGACTCAAAAAGCCTGTGCTCTGACTGTAACTCAGCAGCTGCATTGTTTCATCAGAGACAGGCTCGCGATTGGGTAGAAAAAAATAACCCAGCTTTAAAAATGACCCAGCAACTTAGTTACAGAAAAACTACCCAGCACCTGGGTAAAAATATTAAAAATAACCCAATAAAATCACCCAACAAGCTGAACCCAGCATTTGCGTAAAAAAAAAAAACAGCACCTGGTTAAAAATATTAAAAACAACCCAATAAAATGACCCAACGGGCTGAACCCAGCATTTGAGTTAAAATATCAATATTGGGCTGCATATCCCATAAGTATAAGTGTTCATAAGTGTTTTGATTTGACTGTGAAATGCAGAACTACTAAGTTGTAGTTAATTTGGTTTGACCCCTCAGTCTTTTTCTGTTTCGAGAGTTATGGGGGATTGGTGCAATGACATCACCTCAGAGCATGGCAACTGACACCACAGCTCTCATTGACCCATTGCACTCTCGGCTTTGTTGACTGAGCAGCCAATCATTAGAGCACATCGTCAATTATTTAAGGTACTGCCATGTCACTTATCCTCCCTGATGAAGACGAATGGGGCTGTGGCTATGGTACGAGATGACACTGGGGTCTGCTGAGGCCCGACATCAACTGCTAAAGAGACTTATTCATGCGCTGAGAATTTTTAAGTGTCCTCTGTGATTTGACAATAAAGAAAACCCAAGCATGATGCAGTATGAGATATAGAGTGTCTGGACCTGTGCAAATAAACAAACAAACCAACACACCTCTTAAAGTACAGGATCGATCTGGCATGTCAAACCATCATGAAAACCATCATGTAAATTATTTTGAAATAATCTGCATAAATATCTGCTAGATCTCACCTCTTTAGGGTTAGCTGGTCTACAAATATTCTAGTTTCTTTATTATCTTAAAAGAGTTCAGTCAGACAAGGCAGAGTACCATCTGAATGACATCTCATAATGGCAAACCAGCCACCAACACAACCTTGGCAAGAGGCACTCAAATGTTTCAAAAGGTTCTCTGTGGTAAATTTGATGTTGCAGGAAGCTACATGAACTGTAAATAGTACCTTTAAAGGTACAACAGATTGTTACTGCGATAGTGCCCTTAAAAAGTACATCTTTGTACTTTATCTATTTCTTAAAAGTGCACTAATATTGAGGGTATAGCCCCAGTGACAAGGTTTTGCTCCATTTTGGTCCAATTTTTCTGCCACTGTGGGATTCCCACAAGCCCAAGAACAAGATGTTTTTCAAAAACTTACTACATAGTAAACTTGGGAGTGGAATGACCATTTGGTTTTGATTTGAACATTTGAAGACACAAAACGTGTTAAACCGTACACTTTAAACTAAAGATGGAAACATAAGAAAATGAATTTATTTAGGTGATTTTGTGAATGAATATTATAATAATACACATTACTTAATTAGCACTTTGTTCCTCCTGCGCCAGCTGGTGCATTGGATACCATGCAATCTCCAACAAGGTTGATCTGCAGCAGCGGCTTCCGCTTCATCCCATGATAGGCCCACAGCATGTAAATCATCAATGAATGAGCGGCGCCAGGTTTGCCTCGTCGGGCCTTGCTTCCGTTTCCCCTGGGCAGATGTCCACAGTATGATGTTCTTTGGTAAGCGGTTCGGTTGTTGGCATAGTATGTGACCTGTGAATCGGAAGCGGCATTCGATTGTTGTTGGCCAAAGGCCACATGGTGGTAAAAATAACCCAGCTTTAAAAATGACCCAGCAACTTAGTTACAGAAAAACTACCCAGCACCTGGGTAAAAATATTAAAAATAACCCAATAAAATCACCCAACAAGCTGAACCCAGCATTTGCGTAAAAAAAAAAAACAGCACCTGGTTAAAAATATTAAAAACAACCCAATAAAATGACCCAACGGGCTGAACCCAGCATTTGAGTTAAAATATCAATATTGGGCTGCATATCCCATAAGTATAAGTGTTCATAAGTGTTTTGATTTGACTGTGAAATGCAGAACTACTAAGTTGTAGTTAATTTGGTTTGACCCCTCAGTCTTTTTCTGTTTCGAGAGTTATGGGGGATTGGTGCAATGACATCACCTCAGAGCATGGCAACTGACACCACAGCTCTCATTGACCCATTGCACTCTCGGCTTTGTTGACTGAGCAGCCAATCATTAGAGCACATCGTCAATTATTTAAGGTACTGCCATGTCACTTATCCTCCCTGATGAAGACGAATGGGGCTGTGGCTATGGTACGAGATGACACTGGGGTCTGCTGAGGCCCGACATCAACTGCTAAAGAGACTTATTCATGCGCTGAGAATTTTTAAGTGTCCTCTGTGATTTGACAATAAAGAAAACCCAAGCATGATGCAGTATGAGATATAGAGTGTCTGGACCTGTGCAAATAAACAAACAAACCAACACACCTCTTAAAGTACAGGATCGATCTGGCATGTCAAACCATCATGAAAACCATCATGTAAATTATTTTGAAATAATCTGCATAAATATCTGCTAGATCTCACCTCTTTAGGGTTAGCTGGTCTACAAATATTCTAGTTTCTTTATTATCTTAAAAGAGTTCAGTCAGACAAGGCAGAGTACCATCTGAATGACATCTCATAATGGCAAACCAGCCACCAACACAACCTTGGCAAGAGGCACTCAAATGTTTCAAAAGGTTCTCTGTGGTAAATTTGATGTTGCAGGAAGCTACATGAACTGTAAATAGTACCTTTAAAGGTACAACAGATTGTTACTGCGATAGTGCCCTTAAAAAGTACATCTTTGTACTTTATCTATTTCTTAAAAGTGCACTAATATTGAGGGTATAGCCCCAGTGACAAGGTTTTGCTCCATTTTGGTCCAATTTTTCTGCCACTGTGGGATTCCCACAAGCCCAAGAACAAGATGTTTTTCAAAAACTTACTACATAGTAAACTTGGGAGTGGAATGACCATTTGGTTTTGATTTGAACATTTGAAGACACAAAACGTGTTAAACCGTACACTTTAAACTAAAGATGGAAACATAAGAAAATGAATTTATTTAGGTGATTTTGTGAATGAATATTATAATAATACACATTACTTAATTAGCACTTTGTTCCTCCTGCGCCAGCTGGTGCATTGGATACCATGCAATCTCCAACAAGGTTGATCTGCAGCAGCGGCTTCCGCTTCATCCCATGATAGGCCCACAGCATGTAAATCATCAATGAATGAGCGGCGCCAGGTTTGCCTCGTCGGGCCTTGCTTCCGTTTCCCCTGGGCAGATGTCCACAGTATGATGTTCTTTGGTAAGCGGTTCGGTTGTTGGCATAGTATGTGACCTGTGAATCGGAAGCGGCATTCGATTGTTGTTGGCCAAAGGCCACATGGTGGTGAACTTCTTCATTGGAGATTCAGTCATGACAGTAAATTTGTAAGATCCGACGTAAGCATCTTTGTTGGAAAACATTTAGCCATGTAGTGATCACTGCAGATTAATTCTACTTTTCACTAGCGTAGGTGATGGTCGGGACTTTGTTTGCAAAGCGATAGTCACTGACCTCCAGATGGGCATTAACCATCGCATTGTTGCAGATGCTTTTCCAATCCAACATGAGACGTCCTTGTCTGAGCTGCTGTCTGGGTCTATGATGCTGCCGACGTACGTAAAGTAATTGACTTCTTTAAGCGGTTGCTGACCCACAAGGATGGGGGTATGGACACGGGCGTAGCCGACACAAAGGATTTTACTCTTGTAGGCACTGATCTCGAGTCTGATCTTCACCGCCTTGCACTCCAGTGCACCGCTAAACTTGTTGAAGGATCGCTGTAAGGAGGGTGATATCATTGTCGAAAACCAGATCCCCTATTTGTCTACCATCTCTTCCAAACAAGCCGTAGTTGGCCGGTTCGGTGACACATGACATGACAAAATCTAGGGTGAGGATGAAGAGGAATGGCAAGATCATGCATCCCTGGCAGATGACAGTATTAATCTGGAAGTAGTCAGAAATGCCTCAGTACATTTGAACGCAGCAACTGGTTTCACAGTAGATGTCCCGTAAAATGTTGATGGGATGCCGTAGCTTCTCACTATTTTTGACAGTGTTTCTCGATGAATGCTATCGAATGCCTTTGTAAAATCGATGGCTTCTGTTAGAATTAGGTGCTTTGCTAGATAATATTCCTCAGGACAAACATTTGTTTGATACACAATCTCACACTTCGAAAACTGGACTACTCCTCCCACAATTGTGCATTAGTCGCTCAGTGGAGGTGTTGAAGGAGAACCAAGCACAAAATCTTCCCAGGGATGGAGAGTAGCCTGATACCTCCCCAGTTGTTGCAATCTGCAAGATTTACCTTTTTCGGAACTTTACCAATAAAGCTGTTACTGACAATTATTTACTGACACTGGTTCATCAAGGTGGTCATCTTGTCAATTGGGACTGGACCACCGTACTTGAGCATTTCCACCAATATCTCGTGGATGCTGGATGCACGGCCACTCCGAGGGTCATAAATGCCACTTTAGTCTCCGTGCTCGAGACTGGTCTATAATAACTCCTCAGCGAACTTTGACACCGGGGCAGGCTGGTTCAGTAGTTCTTCAAAGTGTTCCACCCAACGTCTCTCTTGCGCTTTGGCTGTTGGCAGCAGCATACACATTCAGATAAATAATCAGGAAATATTTGGAAAAAAAAATTGAGATCCACTGAGAGAGTGTTCCAGTTTAAGCTTGAGTGATCAGGCTTGTAGATGTGGTTAGCCATAATGGGATTAATGGAGGAAAATCTGTGTGAATTAATCTGGCCTAACGGAGAGGGAAGCTGAAAGATGCACTGTGCTCCTAGTCCAGCTGTCTGTCTGACTCGAGCACTCCTCAATACACTGAATCCTCTTCTAGTGGGTGAGAATGACTTGAGAGTCAGGAACCAAGTGGCAACGACTCAAAAAACGGTCAATTAGAGTTCTGTAGCCTAATTGTAGACTGTTCATGACTGATACACAATTTTAGTCTGCATTTGAATGAAATTAATTCAGAATGAATTAATTAAAAGCAAAACAAAAAAGTATGAAACAACAGAGTTTGGTCAAATGCACTGCTACAACAGTTTTTTACAATTGCTATGACAATTTTTTTCTTAAACTGTTAACACAGTTAGCACAACATCCATCTGTGAAGGCTATACAATCAACATATTTCTTGTTGCTTTGACACAAAATGCATTCAGTTAACACAAATTTAAAATGCTTGAACTTCTCTTACACACAAGCTCAACAAAGACCAAAACAATTGATTTTTACTGCCAAATTTACAAATGCTTTCACACTGTATGTCAGAACAGTTAACAACATGTTCTAAACCTAACTTATAGGCTAAAGTCAAAGTGAACAGCTTTCCATATTGTGAACTGAAACACAAATATATCCTCTGTATTTTATTCCATTGCTAATGAGAAACAGCTGATTGAAGTTATGCAAATATATAAATTACAGCTGATTCCCATTGAGGTTCTGAGACGACCACTTTTGGCTGATCTTGTGCGTAAAAGTGCACTCCTGCATACATGTGAGATTGGCCCCTACAACACCGACCGCCTTCTCTTTTTTAGAAGACCTGCACAAAAGACTGGTTGGTGCCAGAGGTACAGTAGAAAGGGGATATATGTGATCACAATATATGTGATCACATGGGACAATGTGGCATTCCACCATCCCCGTGCAGTCGCAGCCTTGTTTGACGCACATCCGAGGATGATGTTCCTTTTCCTTGCCCCTTACTCCCCTTTTCTCAACCCCCGTTGAGGAGTTTTTCTCAGCCTGGAGATGGAAGTTTTCTGACCATCGTCCACAGGACCAAATGTCCCTTCTGGATGCAATGGATGCTGCAAGCCAAGACATCACATCTGAACACTGCCAGGGGTGGATAAGGCATATGCCAAAAGATTCTTCCCAAGAGAAGCCTTGCCAGAGAAGATATCAGTTGTGATGTGGAAGAGAACATGTGGCCAAATGCAGAAGACTAGTAGATGATTAGAAGATTACTTTATTTATTTTTTATTCTTCTGTGGCTTTTTCTGTTTGTATATTTTATATTTTCACATAATACTGTAAATGGCAACTGTATTGCATATTTTTGTTATCTTGCAGTAATGTCCTGTAGCAAATAATGCCTTTACTGCAGCAATTCTGTCTCTATCTTCTTCTTTTGTTTTATTAAAGGTGCAATAGGTGATTGTCTTCAGAATTTTTTTTTGTTATGCTGGTTGAAAGTCTCTTCGCATCCCGATAGCAATCATTAAGTTAAGTGGTCTAAATTTATTTATCTGTATTTATATATTTAGTGGAAAGCGTAGGACCACGAAAAGTTCGTCCAATCAAAACGCTCGGTCCAAGCGTTTTAATTGGCTTTCCTACCTGTCTGCCAATGTATGTATTTGCATACCTCTGTGCACCCGCTTCGCGCAGACAGGATACGTCATCAGCGCATTCACATACGCTGTGCAGAGAGAGCGAGAATGGCAGAACATCAACAACCCGATCTTCCTTCCTGGTATTGTAGTACTTTTACGAACTGTGCTATAAAGTTTTCTCACCGGTGAATGACACATGATGTAATGTTGTCTCTGGTCATCTGGTCTGTGAGCGTATATGCGTTCAAGGGGCATGGCGATGGACGGCGATTTGCAGGGAGGGTGGGACGTTCGCACGTTCGCTTATCAGGCTAAAGTTAGCATTTTCCAAGATCTTCTACTGCACTTTTAACCGTACGCTCTGTAAAGCTACTCAGCTACTCTTCATTCATTTTTTTTGTATTGAATTTGTGCAGCAAAAGAAACAAAATGCATGCATAAATCCAACAAAACAAAAATGTAGAGAGGTTTCAAAAGAATCTGCAGTGCAAAACACAATCTATGATCAATACAATATACTGTCTATTGTATAAGGGCAGGCCTGAGGCATACAAAATAATACAGTTTCTGTAATTCCGTCTGATGTTAGTGTTTTAATGACATTGTGCTATGATGGACTAAATGTTCCTGTTGGAAGATAACACGTGTTAGTGTTTTGGAATAATTATTTGATTTTGAGACATGTATGCAGTGTTTTGGTAGTCATATTGTGTTAATGTATTATTGCATTTTGAAAATTAGTGTTGGAGTTTTGTTTACAATGTGTGATTTTGTGCATGAAATTAACTGTTTTGCCAATTGTGTGTTGTAAGTGTGTTGGTGCGTTAAGAGTTTAGGAAAAATGTTAAAAGTATTGAAAAAAATGTCATAGCCATTTTGTCAATTGTCATAATTTTATGCTTCACCCCCCTTTTTGTAATTTTGCTTTAACACTGAAAATTATCTGGGTTAAGGCTCTTCCTTTGGCCATATACTGTACATATGCTTATGCATGTATGGATGGACACAAAAGTACCACACCCTACCTTGGGAGCTCTCGTCTGGTGAGATGGCCTACAGTGTCATCTGCTCTCTGCCCAGTGGGTATGAACAACCAGCATCTGCTGCATGTTAAACATTCACATGCACACTCATGCACATAAGCATGCACATACACACACACACCGCTAAACTGCTGAGAAAACAACTTTCTGCTCAAATCCCAACGTTTAGTTCCAATCCATCCTCTTAACAGTTTTCTAATCGCACCAAGTCAAATCATATTCAAAAGGAGCACATTCTGGGAATGCGATTCCTAATAAATGCTGTCAAATATATTTAGTTGATTAATTTAACTTAGTAATTTAACTTAGTCCATTAAATTTAATGTTTTAAATATAGCTTTTTTAAGGCTTAAATTTTAGCCCACTTTACTTTCTTATGAACTCTTTTGTAGTTGAACTACTAGAAATTATGAATATCTATAAAGCAGTTTCCTCTCCACCGTTCTATAGACATATTGAGGGTGTGAAGAGCTGCTTATGATGTATATCAATATGGCCTTGTTAGGGCAGTCCAGCTGGGAACCCACTTAGCTGCTGTTATGCCCCCTTTGTGCACATGCATGTAAATACATATGTGTTGTGTGTCAGAGTAACATGCTTGATATCTGCATGTCAACAGACTCTTTTAACACAAAGCAGAGCCATGTTGCCCATGTGTTGCATGTGTGAGATGTAAAATCAAATTAGACACAATACATATTCTTTATATCATGATGTATGTATTTGCATACCTCTGTGCACCCGCTTCGCGCAGACAGGATACGTCATCAGCGCATTCACATACGCTGTGCAGAGAGAGCGAGAATGGCAGAACATCAACAACCCGATCTTCCTTCCTGGTATTGTAGTACTTTTACGAACTGTGCTATAAAGTTTTCTCACCGGTGAATGACACATGATGTAATGTTGTCTCTGGTCATCTGGTCTGTGAGCGTATATGCGTTCAAGGGGCATGGCGATGGACGGCGATTTGCAGGGAGGGTGGGACGTTCGCTTTCAGTGCTATCAGGCTAAAGTTAGCATTTTCCAAGATCTTCTACTGCACTTTTAACCGTACGCTCTGTAAAGCTACTCTGAGATGGGTCATTCATTTTTTTTGTATTGAATTTGTGCAGCAAAAGAAACAAAATGCATGCATAAATCCAACAAAACAAAAATGTAGAGAGGTTTCAAAAGAATCTGCAGTGCAAAACACAATCTATGATCAATACAATATACTGTCTATTGTATAAGGGCAGGCCTGAGGCATACAAAATAATACAGTTTCTGTAATTCCGTCTGATGTTAGTGTTTTAATGACATTGTGCTATGATGGACTAAATGTTCCTGTTGGAAGATAACACGTGTTAGTGTTTTGGAATAATTATTTGATTTTGAGACATGTATGCAGTGTTTTGGTAGTCATATTGTGTTAATGTATTATTGCATTTTGAAAATTAGTGTTGGAGTTTTGTTTACAATGTGTGATTTTGTGCATGAAATTAACTGTTTTGCCAATTGTGTGTTGTAAGTGTGTTGGTGCGTTAAGAGTTTAGGAAAAATGTTAAAAGTATTGAAAAAAATGTCATAGCCATTTTGTCAATTGTCATAATTTTATGCTTCACCCCCCTTTTTGTAATTTTGCTTTAACACTGAAAATTATCTGGGTTAAGGCTCTTCCTTTGGCCATATACTGTACATATGCTTATGCATGTATGGATGGACACAAAAGTACCACACCCTACCTTGGGAGCTCTCGTCTGGTGAGATGGCCTACAGTGTCATCTGCTCTCTGCCCAGTGGGTATGAACAACCAGCATCTGCTGCATGTTAAACATTCACATGCACACTCATGCACATAAGCATGCACATACACACACACACCGCTAAACTGCTGAGAAAACAACTTTCTGCTCAAATCCCAACGTTTAGTTCCAATCCATCCTCTTAACAGTTTTCTAATCGCACCAAGTCAAATCATATTCAAAAGGAGCACATTCTGGGAATGCGATTCCTAATAAATGCTGTCAAATATATTTAGTTGATTAATTTAACTTAGTAATTTAACTTAGTCCATTAAATTTAATGTTTTAAATATAGCTTTTTTAAGGCTTAAATTTTAGCCCACTTTACTTTCTTATGAACTCTTTTGTAGTTGAACTACTAGAAATTATGAATATCTATAAAGCAGTTTCCTCTCCACCGTTCTATAGACATATTGAGGGTGTGAAGAGCTGCTTATGATGTATATCAATATGGCCTTGTTAGGGCAGTCCAGCTGGGAACCCACTTAGCTGCTGTTATGCCCCCTTTGTGCACATGCATGTAAATACATATGTGTTGTGTGTCAGAGTAACATGCTTGATATCTGCATGTCAACAGACTCTTTTAACACAAAGCAGAGCCATGTTGCCCATGTGTTGCATGTGTGAGATGTAAAATCAAATTAGACACAATACATATTCTTTATATCATGTTCTCTTTGCCTTTTGTATCCCTCTACTGCATTTAAACATCCAATAGACTGACTTTGTTAATATAGCTACACATGACCGATGATATGAATAATTAATTGTGACTGAAGTGATAAGTATGCATAAATGTTTAAATAAATAACTTTTTTATTATGTTTATGTATGTTTATTATGTTATAATTTTATTATGTATTGTTAAAGAAAAACATAGCATCGGTTATTGTATACAAAAGTCTTGATAAATGTTGTAGATTTACACTGTGAACAAACAAATCCACTTGATTTAATTTTTTAAGTAAACAATACCTTTCATGCAATTTTTATTTAAAGATATTTGTATAATCTTTTCAATATGATTTAGCCTCAATATATCTCTATATAGCATTTATTCAATATTTAGATAGCATTTATTGATATTTTAATATTATTATATTTTACTGGCTGGGCCACTTGAGCACCCCGATGAGTGTTTTTCTCAAAAATTCTATATATTAACAGACAGCTGAGACTGACATCAAATTGCAATGATTGCAAAATATTGTCAAAATGTTGTTTACAAGACCCAAGAAGAAATAAGAAACAGTTTGTCTGATCTCCTGAAGGACATTTTAAAGAGTGATCTACTTTTAACTTAGAAACAGCATTCAACACCTGATTTAGATTATGGTACAGTTCTTGGAACAAGAGAGACACCAAGTGCTTACAAAGCAAGCGGATAAGGCTGCCATACAACATATCTGCCAAGAGAACAAGGAATTGAAGATTACTGAAAAATAGGAGTGACAGACATCTGGAGAGATGCTGACCTGAAAGCTAAACAAGGACCAGCTCACCAAAGTAACTGATATTAATGATAAATCCTAAGTGCGCTGTGTAAAAAGACAAAATTACAGAACATACTTGAACTAGATTATTGCAATGGATAGTTTTCAAGTGACGTCACACCCTTATAGGAACGCCCACCTGGAGGGCAAAACGAAGCTTTGCTCCACTGACCGCCAGTTATTTTTTACACAGGTTGCATTAAGTAGTAATGTAGTAAAACGCAGATATTAAAAGGCGAAATTCAGTAAACATCTTATTGATTATGTATATTTTGTACAGGCAAGCAGATGAAGCCAGAATATAAACGCAATGTGCACAGTTTCACGTTAAATGGTTTCCCATAGAAAGCCATTAGAAGGAAAACACTGAACCATTAAGTGGATTGCATTCATTTTCTAGCCTCATCTGCTTGCCTATGTAAACTATGCATAATAAATATAGAGAATATTACTGTTTCAAATATATTAAGGCACTTTAACAACGTTTTGTCGCGTGGTTTAATGATTGAAATATTGCCGCGGGTGCTTAATATGGATTGCACATGGCCAAAACTTGCATTTTGTTCACATACCTTTGTTTTATTCTTTTGAGAGGTGATCTAAATATTTGCGGCTGTGAAACAAATGGAAAATTGACAGGTTTGTCCTGCAGTTCTATGGATGTTTTGCCCTCCAGGTCTTCGAGCCGGTCACGTGACTGAAAGCTATGAATACAGTCAACACAAAAAGAGGTGTTTAATCACTGGAAAGTGCACAAAGAAAGATGTTTAATTTGGCTACTTAAATTAGAGTTACGTGATTATATTATATTATATTATATTAGTTTTTATATAATAACGTTAAATGTTTTATGTAATATTAGTTTTATATATTATATAAAATATATTAGTTGTATTTACTTATTTATTTGATACGACACCTGTTGTAGCAGTCCTTAAATCTTTAACATTTTAAGTCATTGTGTAAACTTGTGTAAACATCGCATTCAAAAATCATAGAATGGTGCTTGTGTATGGGTTAAAATGTGGTTGGTTCAAAATTTTGCACATTTGTATTTTAACCAGAGTAGTTCATGGCTAACCTAACTGCATAGTTAACTGAACATGTTGATTGTGATGATACTCACAGTTCTTGAATTTGTACTCAAGAGATATTTTAATTTGAGCAATGCTGAAATAAATGAGAGGGAACATTGCTTAGGCCCTCTTCATATTTTCAGGGCATCCATCAGAAAGATGAGCCAGCAGGGTCTCCTCCTCATCTGTCTGTCTCTGTCCCAATGACCCCCCTTCTCCATGACCCACTCTTTAACCCATTCCCCCTATCGTCACCCCATCAAAAGAGCTTGTGCACTCAGAGGGTCCAAATCAGCCGTCACACATGACAATTATGCAGAAGTGACATCTCTCACTGTGACATTAGCCAGATGTACAAGTATCTATAATGTAGGGTATCTCAAGAGTGAGTGATAGACTTCAGGGCAGTGAGGGGTAGTGGGAAAAGAGGGGGGAAAAGGCTAAAAGAGAGACATAAAAGGAAGATAAGAAGTGAAATATGTGGCAGAGTGGGTTGACCAAACAAAATATTTTGTTTTAATCTCAGCGTGATATTATTAAAGGAAAAAAATGTATTTTGTAGACATGTATTTAAAAGGTTTACATTCAATATGAGACACATTCACAAAGATCAAAGTCTGAAGCCTAGGATAAATCTTATTACAGTAATACACTCAAGCAGCCATGCACACATCCAAACATCTGTGCATCAAAGAAAAGGTCAAACATCCCTTTCAATGGAAATGATGAGGATCACATACATGGTTTCACACATTAAGTCAGCAGATCTTCAAGTTTGCCAATGTTCAGAATGGCACGTAGCATTCATTCTCAGCCAAATAAAATTTTATGAGGCGCAACTTTGCATCACAGAGCCAGAAGCACATAGAAGGAATTTTGAAATAGGACAATAACTATATACATGGTGATTGATCAGTTTATCTGAAATCCTGAGGTCAGTGGAAGTAGTACTTCTTCAAAGTCGGCATTGGAGAGCCGTAACAACTATATTCAGCTTATCGCTCGGACACAGGACATGATTTGGTCCAACAATAGAATCATTATTTACACCCAGATGGAGAGGCCAATTGATAGGCAGAGGTGGATTTATGCTGTGAGTGTGAGGAGGGTTGACCTACACCCCTGACCTTCTCTCATCTGTCCCTGAGAGGGGAATTGATGTCTGGATGCACTAGGCCAACAATGGCAGACCTAGACACAGGAAGAGAGCCTCTGGGGGAGGGTGAAAGGAGAATGAGGTTCATCAGTGATGGCTGAGAAGGAAATGAACTACACCTTATTGTGGTGATGTCTTTGTATTATTTCAGATCATCCATCATGGGCTATTATAACCAGCAAAGAGTATGATATCAGCAAAAGGTTATGAATTCTTTGGGATGAAGAATCAAGAACTTTTCACCAGGACATCATCTTATAGGTACAAAATGAAAATTTTGTCCATACAATGAATGTCAATGGGGTTCAAAAAATTGAATTTTATTGAATGGACAAAACTACTGAGACATTTATCAAACTTCTGTGTGACATATATCCCTTTAACAAACAGTCATTGGTTAGGAAAGTGATTGTGTACCGGGTCTCCAGGCTTAAATGAAGAAGCGGAGAAACAAGCCCTATGGATCAGACCATTAGATGATGCTGTCAGTCACTGGTTGTCTAACTGACAGCAAATAACCTCTTGTGGCCTGAAATGGATCTACTCAATTTCCTCAACTCATCCAACAGACAACTGCTACAATAAAACCCACAGTCCATGAAAGATATATGGCTTTTGATGAAGAATCCCCATCATCCCTCTCTGGCCACTTTGCCTGACATCTCAAGTCTTCCGCTGGCCTCACCTCACTGACTATATCTCCATTCTCATCTGTTCATCCATCCATATTCCACTGCTTCCCAACATGATCAGCTGTGGGACTCTAAATCGAAGGAACCCCCTTGATAATTCCATTCCTGGGTAAGAAATATGGGATATTTCAAGATCTAGACGTCTCCATTTTGACTGAACCTGGTAAATCTCTTGGGTCACTGGAGCTGCTGATATGCCCACTCGGCTGTCTTGATGGACAATCCCATCTTTCTCTGTAACAGCCTCAGTAATCCACCCAATCAAACACATACAATGGAGGCCTAGGGTCAATAATGCAAATCCGACAGTGCTTGCGCCAACCAAACACTGAAAACATTCAGATTGTAGCTATATTTGATTAAACTCAAACACTGAAAGCCTGCTGATAACTGGGTTGACTGTGGTAGGAGTTCTTCTGAAAGGAAAACAGGCATTTTGAATAGTGAATGGCAATTTGGATTAAGGAGAGAAATTATTCTAGTGTATGAGAGCAAAACATACTGGACAAAGGTAACAAATAATTTTTATTTCTCAAGGCATGGCATATTTTTTAGATTCACATGAACTGAATTATAACATCTGCTTTGGTGTATTGTGACAGTGACGCTTCCATTAATAGATCATTGTTGCCTTGGAAACTTTGGTGGAGACTAAAACCAAATGCTAGAGCAGCAGATTTGGCAGTGTGGGAGAAACCAATTCTGCCTCGTCATCACTGCCATAATTTTCTTCGCAACACTGCAAAAAGTAATCTATTTCTTTGCATTTCAGCCATCTGGTCCAGAAAACAGAGACAAAGCTGGCTTCTCAAGGTACATGGATATTTCCCACACCCCACAGTTATTTAGAGTGGTTTTCAAATTTATTTTTATTTGAATCCTCTTAAAATACAATGGCAGCTACATCATCAATGTCGGACTCATTTAAGTTTGTTATTATAAAATAAATATATATATATATATATATATATATATATATATATATATATATATATATATATATATATATATATATATTTAAAAATTGTATTTACGTGGCAATTTTACTAAAGCTAAAATAAATAATTAAAATATTATCTTTAAAGAACTAATATTAATTCAAAATAATTATTAATGATTCATTCCCCCCTTCCAAACTACCATTTACCATGGTAATACCATGTTTATTTTGGGATACCATGTAAATAACACAGTATATTAATATGGTAATCATTCCATGCTTTTTGTAAAGATATTTTATATTTCATGCATTATCCTTATCTTTTCACACTACCTAAAAATGAGTTCACAATACGGACATGTGAGAGATATTGCGTTTAATCAAATATTTCTCTCAGGCTCCGTCAACCCTCTGACCCTAGTTAAAATTTATATGTTTCATTGATATATTTGATTGATGGTGTTTTCAGCTCTGTTTTAAATCTGATATTTAACCTTGACCAACATCACAGTTCGGAAAAGAAAGAGAAAGCATTTTTTTTTCTTCACAAAGAGAAAATATGTTGGTCTGACCTCCATATTTTGGTTGTTATGCTCTGAGGCGAACTGATTTGAGTTTCAGTTCAAGTCAAACTCTACGCACAAAGCAGTCAAAACACAAGCAGTTTCTGCAACAAAATCCAACACAGAGTGCCAATAGAAAATGGATGCATATTTTAAACACATAATGTAACTTGGGAAGTTGGGAATCTTTCATGGGAACATTTCCATCAGTGAGAAATTCTATCATACTTCAAACTTTTCCAAACTCACTTATCTCTAATTTATGCTGTACATATCAAACTCAGCTCAGTCTTCATTGTCTCCCACACAGTCTCACACACAAAACAACCCTGCTGGGTATATGCGGGTGGAGAGCGTCCCATGTCTCTTTCTGACCTCATTTAAACCTTCCTCCTTTGCACAAATGAGGAGTAACCAAACTTAGGTGTATATTCTTCATACCTAGTAGGGTTAATTAGGATTTATTGTCTCGCCTAAAGTCCAAAGATACCTAGAAAAGCAGACTGGACTGGAAAAAATATTATGCATCATGTGAGCCTACTTCATTGTTTCTCTTTGGCATTCATTTACAACAGTTTCACACACATGACAGGCCAATTCAGTGAGATATTTCTATGGGGACCTATTTCAAATTACATTATCCAATAAGAATTGTTGCATTTGAGACTGGAGGTCAAAGTGACTGACATCAGAATGTAAATACTGCATTGATTTTTGAGATTCAACTATGGCCCTTATAAAGAGCACGCACACACACAGACATCACAGTCTGGCTGACATTTCATGCTATTCGATCCAGGGATCCAGAGAATGAAAGCTTGAATGAGGGCTGGGATTCAAACAGAGAGAAAAGCAAGTTGAAAGCAGTAAACCATGGGCACACACAAACAACATTGTTTGACGGTTTATTTGATGATGTGATGTAGGCCTTCCAGGAGACACTGTGTGTGTAAATGTGTGCAAGCATGAGTGTCTTTGGGACTGCAAAGTGGGTATTGAACACACAAAAACATCTTTCTGTTCTCTAATACCTCTTGGTTTTGCTACATCGAGTCAGCAAGCATAAGATGTCTCTTATATGCTCACCATGGCTGCATTTATTTGAGATACAGTAACATTGTGAAATATTGTTGGAATTAAAAATGACTGTTTTCTATTTTAATATATTTTGTATAATGTAATTTATTAAATTGTAGAATCTAATGTACTCTTGTGATAGTAAAGCTGAATTTTCAGCAACCATTACTCCAGTTTCAGTAACATTATGCTTCAGAAATTATTCTAATATGCTGATTTGGTGCTCAATTATTAGCAATAACTAGTAGTGCACAAGTAGTGATCATAATTATTATTCTTTGCTTCTTAATATATTTATGGAAACCATGATAATTTTTGTAACATTTTAAATGTCTTTAATGCATCCTTGCTGAATAAAAGTATTAATTCAAGAAAAAAAAAGAAAAAAAAGTGCATATGTTTGCTTAATATCGATAGATTCAACCATGTGATTATTTTACTATTGCCAGCTATGAAACCCTTTAGTCTAAACATAAACGTTTAAAAGGTTTTTTTTTTCACAGCAATGCCATTGAAAAATAATTTTGGGTTCCTGAAGGAACCTTTCAGTGAACAGTTTTTTTTTCTTTGTGTGAAGAATGTAAAGAATAATTTTGCATTATAAAGAAACTTTTTGTTCAATGAAACATAAGAGTTTCTTCATGGAACCAAAAATGCCAATAAAGGACCTCTATTTTTAAGAGAATAATAAACCTGGGTAGTGCTCATCTGCTGGGACAAAAAAGGCTGGTTCAAAACTAGTACATAAATCATATTTACACTCAGGACTTGAAAGTCATCATATACATTGAGCATTGTGTTGATGGAGTTTCCCTTCACCAAAATGCCAAGGATACAATCCATGTGACAAGAGCTAAGGGTTATCACGAGCTGCAGAACACAGAATAACAATACACCAGCCATCACTGACATTTTGCTATCAGATCAGATAAATGACCTCAAGCTGTTCTGAGGATGAAAACACTCATCCTGCCATCCAGGTTCTATGAGGGTAATTGGTGCCCCAGTTCTGTGAGGTGTGAGGCAGCTGGCCATGATGATGTATCATCACATGCTCTGCAGACATATGCAATGCAGCTGACGCCTGCTTTCATTCACTTTTTAAACCTCTCAGTGTCTGTTTTGTGGTTCATGTCTGCTACAAAACAAGCCTCACATCGGAAATTGCCATTTGCATTCAATATTCATCAGATTGCCATTGAACATGCTGTGGGTGGTCTTTGGTCACATCGCCTGAAGCTTTGATTTCAAGTATAATTCCAAAACATCTTTTCTCTCATGAACCACTTGTGATATGTCAGTATGCTGTTTATTGATGTCGTGAAACTCAAGATATTCTCTATACAGACTGGTTTTAGTATATATAGTGGCATCTGATATGCTATCAGGTGGACCACAGGCATTCAAAATGGGAAATAACCTCATCAATATAGGCTATAAAGACCGACTGTTGCCTTGACCCCAGAGTGAACTCACTAATCATCTCGGATTGTCCTGCAACCAGATGATAACATTTGTTAATGACAGCTGAGTAACTGAGTGCTCAGCAATAACAATGACACTATACATAGGAACAAGACATTAGATCGGGGGTCTCTAAAATCATTCTATTGGCTGAACTAATTCAGAAGTGTTATGGCTGGTCATAAAGTAAAGTAAACTAAACTACACTAAAGTAATAAAAAAGAGAATAAGATTTAATATAACAGGATAATAATAATATAACAGATATTGCAATTTCAAATCGTAAAAAAAATAACAAAATAAAATAAAATTACAATTTTGCATTATAATTTCCAGTTTAACAGTATTTAAGTACACTGGTTACATATTTTATTTTGATTTTTTACAGGTAATGTGAAATGATGTGTTATGTACACTTAGACACATGGTACCAAAAGCTGGCTATAGTCACTCATTGTTAGCTGAATCACTCATCTCAGAGATTAAACATATACCTGATGGTTATAACCCAAGGGATCAGAACCCATGTCTGGTTTAAGTGTATTACAGCATTTACAGTAAGAGGTTTATATAGAGCAAGCAGGCTTATAACTATTGAGTGTTTGTCCAGCACCCAGGGGAAATGAGGGAGAGCAGCTACGGATGCTCTCTCTCTCTTTCTCTCTCTCACATAGACACACACACACACACACACTGGGTAATAGCATGTGTTGTAGTGCAACAGAGACTATAACAAAACGTAACAACGGACATTTCTGCTCCTTAACATACGCACTCCATGCTACTCTACGGGATCTTGACATACCTTGACTTCATATTAAAAGCTTACATACATGCGCACGAACAATAATTCACTTTCTTTCTCATACACACATCCTTCCAAGCTCATTATGTCTTTGGCGTCAGTACTCCATGTGGGTCACATCCCTTTGGCCCGAGAGACTTGTGGTCTGGTTGGACGAGGCCATGCTCATTTATCGCCTGGGGGAACAGCTGATGTCAACCCCTACCCCCCACAGTCTCTGGTTCAAACCGGGACACTGACCTAACTAACCCTTAATCAGCTTAAAGTGCGTCAGTCTTACTTTACCACTCACCCGGTGTAAAGCTCACAGCCAGCGCAGACCTAAATCTCATGGCCCCTTTCTTCCCCTCTCTGAGCACGAGTCTGAGTCTTACATAACATGGCATTTCTTCCCCAAAGCCCCCTCATACTGAGGAATTAGACCCCTGGAATGCATTAAAAGCCTGTGCTGAGAGCAATGAAAGACCTGCTGTATACTCTGTTCAAAGAGATGTAATTTGGCAGAATCATTTTCTTTTTTGTTTGATTCATCGGCTTTGTGCCTTTAATTTGACCAGAAAGTGGAGTGGGAGAGAATGTACAGTAGGGGAATGATACAAGATGGGATCTGTACATGATTTAGTCTCGAACGCGAACATCTGTGAGGATCATGTGCAATACCAAAAATATGGGTCCAAAATTTGGTCTGTATCTTTATTAGGATAATTATTATTTTTTAAATATAAATATTTATTAGCATAAAAGACTTCTTTCAAAAACATAAAACAATATTTGAATGGCAATGCAAAGTCTGTGAGATTTTTCAGTGTTTTTGAAAGAAATCCCTTATGCTCACTACATTTATTTAATCAAAAATACAGTAAAAACATCATTATTATAAAATGGTATTACTATTACAATTAAATATAACTGTTTTGAACTGTTATTAAGAAATACATACACACACATACAGTGTTCAATGTTTAAGTAGAACTGGAAAATGAAAATGAATGGCAAGAAATATTTTTGGCTGGTAAAATTTCCCAATTCAACCACCATTGGCAGGTGTGGCAAACAATTAATTTTGGGCCCTGTGCAAAACCCACTGTGCCACAGCTCTGACAAATGTAACAATAGTACCGAAACGATCTTCCTTAGAGGGATAGTTCACCCACAAATGAAACCTTTGTCATCATTTACTCACTCTCATGACGTTCCAAACCTTTCTTCTGTGGAAAAACAAAAAGAAGATATATTTTTAAATAATGTCTCAGTATTTTTTTTTTGCCAATACAATGAAAGTCAATGGAGTCCAGAGTTGTTTCGAAAAAAAAAACTACAACAACACATTCTTCAAAATATCTCCTAGATACTAGTTTGGAAAGATATGTGGGTGAGTAAATGATGACAGTTTTCATTTAGTAGATAAGCAGTGATGAATTAGGATGAGGGACTACAGGGAGTCCACACAACATAATACCACAGCATGTAGGAGGCAGACAGCAAAGAGAGCAAGCCAGATGTCTGGAACCGAAACATCAAGGCTATATATATCGACTTAATCGGACTCTCTGCTTGCTTCCAGTTCCAAATGTGAGGGGTAAAGAAAGAGGGGCTGGCTGCTGGTTAGGGTGTAGTGGTAAGACTTTGCTGGGCCTCTTTGCTGAAGCTTTCGGGGTTGCGCAGGATTGAACACCCCATTAAGAACTATGGTGATGAAATAGATTTCTTCCAATGAGGGCTATGAGTAGAGGGGAACGGTCAGAAATCTTGGTGTAACCTTTGATGACCAGCTGACCTTCAAAGACCACATTGCAAAGACTGCTCGATCTTGCAGGTTTGCATTGCACAACATCAGAAAGATCAGGCCCTTTCTAACGGAGCATGCTGCACAACTTCTTGTCCAGGCCCTTGTCATTTCTAGGCTGGACTACTGCAATGCTCTTCTGGCTGGACTTCCGTCAAGCACAATCAAACCTCTACAAATGATTCAGAATGCAGCGGTATGACCCCATGTTACACCTCTCTTTATCTCCTTGCACTGGCTACCGGTCGCGGCTCGAATCAAGTTCAAGACATTGATGCTTGCATATAGAACAGCCACAGGCTCAGCGCCCGCCTACTTCCACTCACTACTACGAATCTACATCCCCTCCAGAAGTCTGAGATCCGCTAGTGAGCAACGCCTCGTGGTACCATCACAGAGAGGCTCAAAATCACTTTCCAGAACATTCTCGTTCACCATTCCTAGCTGATGGAACAATCTTCCCACCCCTATCCGGAATGCTGAATCCCTGACAATTTTCAAGCGACAGCTGAAAACTAATCTCTTTCGAAGCTACTTGACTTCATCATCATAAAAAATAATAAAAAATAAAAAAATAAAAATTTATCTCTTTATTTATTCCTTCTTTTTCGAGCTTGTACTTATTTGAACAATGTCTAGAAACTTGGTATTACAAGCACTTCCTGTATCTGTTTGCCTCTTTAAGAAGAATCACTTTATGTATCCCCCAATTGTAAGTCGCTTTGGATAAAAGCATCTGCAAAATGACTACATGTAAATGTAAATGTAAATGTAGTGGTGGGAATAACAGTGAGAGAATTTGAAGCTTTTGAAGTTTGCTCCCAAATCCATAAGTAGTGTTCAAAGAAACACACTTTTTTTTCACACATGTTTAGATGAACTTAAACATTTAATAGGCAATGGGATATTTTCATTGGCCTTAATGAAGTGTCATACCAAGTCTGTGCCTTTTGGTAATGATTTGACCACTGCATGCATATTAAGGGAGGGTATAGATTCAGTATATACATGCAGAGGGGATCACAAATAACTACAAAACTAGACAATGTAAAACACAAAGGAGTAAATATGGTCAAATTAACATGATTGAATGAAACAGACTGTTTTTGTTCTGTGAAGTCACATTATACACAGCATTAACCAAGGCAATTTTCCACAACAAAACAAGTTGAATGTCACACAAGAGCCAGATAATGTTGGCAAAACTTCAAAATAAAGTCATGGAGGAAATTACATTGTTTGCTAAATACATTTAGTCAGTCATTTACATGTTTCATTAATAAAGCTAAAGTCTAATTTCTGCACCATTAGCATCACAGAGTGGAACTGCAAAAGTAATTATTCTTTAAAAAAAAACATTTTCCTGTCATTATTTGACAAACCGATAGCACCACCCTAAAACTATTCTACTGGCTGAGCTAATGAGCTGGCCATGAAGTAAAGTAAAGTAAAGTAAAGTAAAGTAAAGTAAAGTAACATAAAGTACTCCTTTTCAGAGGCAAAACTTAATATTTTATAATAGCACAAGTGTATTTATTTTGTAAAATAAAATAAAATAAAATAAAACAAAACAAAATTTTATAAAATAAAACTAAATAAAACAACATTTAAACAAAAATGACTTTCTTACAACGTTCATATTAAGTTTATCAGTTAAAATTCAAAGTTTAAGTTTAAATTTAACATGAAACAAAATCACACACATGACTTTCATGAACTGGAATCATTGTGAGAAAGATTATTTATGAAATAATAGGAAAGGAGATGAGGACTGGTAACATTAAAGTGTGTGACGTGAAAGCATCAGTCTGAAGCTATAGAATATACACCTCAAAAATGATGAGGATGCAGATTAACTGTTTATACTTTACACAAACAGTGTGTCACAGAGTTTAGATTGCACCAGTATGAAGAGATTACACTGGTTTAAAAAGATTACACAAAGTGGACTGATGAAAGGGCATGCTACAGTACACATCTGTATGTCATAGTCAGCTTTACTGACGTTCAGTGACAAGGGCAATGTAGGACTCCTGCATTTCACACACATTCAATGAATAGCCTACAACATGATATGCCTTGTAAAGTAGTAAAGGCGCATTATACAGGGCTCACTCAGGGATCAAGGAGAGAAGAGGAAATTCAGATGCGCTATTGTGAAACAAGGCTTCAGATTCTTGTTCGTTTATACTTCAAAAAGCTCTCTGTGCATTTCAAAAGAATGTTAACATGGTAGGTCGCTTTTGCTTCCCACACAAACATAGGCGGAAATCCCGGGAGGGTCAGGGAGGGGAAAGGACCCCCCCCCCCCCCCCCCCCTTTAAATAATTGTGTAAGTAGTAAAACAACACAAACGGGGCAAAAATGCATTTTAAGTTTAGAAATATTTTGAGTCTCCCCCTCCCTTGCCTCAGTGTTTTGGTCCAAATGCTTGCTTTTCTCTTTTACATCACCTACACACACACAAGTCCGGTGAGAGAGAACAAAGTCAATAGTTAAAACATAGGATAAAGTGATTATTTTCTCTTTAATACGTTACCTGCTTGACAGAAAGGGTTGCCAGATTTTCACAACAAAACCCGCCCAATTGCAACTCAAAAGTAGCCCAAACTGATGTGTTTCAAGGGGGTCCCCCGGTAAAAATCGCGTTCCGGGGTTAAAATACATGGTATTGGGGTCGCTTAACACCCGCGGACATGAAAAACAACCCGTGGCAATAGTGATAAAGTAGCCCAATTCCATGGGAAAACCGCGGACTTGGCTACACTGTGACGGATAGTAATGTCTACAACGGATACACTCTTAAAAATAAAGGTGCTTCACGATGCCATAGAAGAACCTTTTTGTCTAAATGGTACCATAAAGAACCTTTAACATCTGAAGAACCTTTCTGTTTCACAAAAGGTTCTTTGTGGCGAAAGAAGGTTCTTCAGATTACAAAAAGGTAAGAAAGAGATTATTCTTTAAAGAACCTTTGACTGAATGGTTCTTTGTGGAACCAAAAATGGTTCTTCTATGGCATCGCTTGAAGAACCTTTTGAAGCACCTTTATTTTTAAGAGTGTACGACCGCTGTCTCGACGCGACCACAACAGCTTAAAGGTGTCTAATTTGGCACGGTCTCCCTGCTGCACTAATAGTAGTAAGGCTTTCCTCTGTGTATACATATCCTTACAAGTACAATTTTAGCTGGATTATTTGTGTCCCCTTCAAAAATTGCTCTTGAGAAATTTTGTGTTTATTGTCCCCCCCCAACTGTTAGATGACATTTAAACCCCTGCACACAAACCAAAGCCTTCACCGAGGATGCAGGAATAAAGTCCAAAAGACTGGGTTTTCCTCTGTGCCTGGTTCAGAGGGAGGACATCCTCTTTTAGCGAGGCTTGGATTTCCCACAAAACTCCCTAGGTATAATTTTGCGATGTAAATCCATGTATGGGAGTACTTTATCCTGGAAAGTGACTGAGACATCCAGCACATTAGCAAATGAACAGATACTGTACTGACGATGAACCTTAGCAGGGCAATGTCACCTGATCCTCTTGCTTTAATTCTAAACATAGAGAATGGTATTCCAAAAGTGTTTTTTGATGCATAAAAAATACAAAATATACAATCCAAACACTTTTAAACAGCACAATGATGCAGCTAACTGGTAGGTCTTCATAATATATTGTGAATCAGTGTTTAAAAGGATATGACTTTTCTAAAAAAAAAAAACTACTATACTTTCATAACATAAAAAATCCATGATAAATTACATTTTATATATATAAAAAAGTACTTTTCAAGTACTGTGCAATGTTTTATTCATAAAATGCTTTAGAGTCTGAGATGTGGTCGGAAGTGCGGTACTCCACAACATTGTGAGATGAGTGTATGAGTGTGTGACTCAAATTAAAACTATAAAAGAGATAATAATGAAAAATAATAAAAGAGACAAAAATAATAATAAAAGAAAAAATTATTTTTTTATTATTTTTATTTAAATTACAGAATAAAAAATGCAAAAATGATGAAATTAAGTTAAATAAATCAGGATAAATAAAAAAATATTAAAATAAAATAAAATGTTGTTTGTTGGGTGTATATTAGCCTAAATATTGTTTACTTCAAGACAAAAGCCAGCAATAAAACCCAGACCTCTGACCTCTGGCCAGGTTCTGTCAATTCCAAGTATCTCAGTTGTCTCGCAGACTTCTCTTGTGGGCATAGTAATCTTTTATCCCCAGATTGGATGCAGGTATTTGTGTAAGTGTAAGTGTAAGCGACAATATTTACATACAAACAACATGATTAACAAGCACACAAGTATTTACTATAACAAAGATTTTAAGGAAGATGTGATTTATGCAAGACATAACTCATAACAGACATTTGTTTTTGTTGCATCTGCTGTGTTTGGTATTCATGTGCCACCAGGTGAATAGATCAATACAAGCCTTCTATCAAATTAAGTGCCCTGTCAGTATCTGCTCGAACTCTCTGGAGAGAGTACCGGAGGTCAGATGGATGGAAAGAAGGAGGAGGGGAGCCACAGCTCTCAGCCAGACGTCTGAGCTCGCGTGAGAGGCTGGGAGAGAAAGCACACGATGGAATCCCTCGCCTGAAGTGCAACCATTCGCAACCTCTCTTTTTCTCTCTCACGCACACGTATGAACACATCTTTTTCACACTGTGCGGCAAGGACAATTTGCGCTGGTTTACAGTACAGCCTGTCAGAAGCAGTGGCTTAGCTTGTCAGTTTGGCATGATGGCTGCCGCTCTGGGACCTCCTGTCCAATGAATCCTTATGGTCCTGAACCCCTCCCAACCCTGCTGTAGAGGGGTGTTGAACATGCACGCAAGCTGTGGTAAAAAACAGACGCTCCAGTGAAGCAGGAAATGCGTATGTTTTCACTACAGTGAGGATGGTGTCAGAAAATGTCCAGAGACAGTGTCTATCGAATGTGGTCCTGTCAAGGAAATGCTTCAATTTCACTTTTAAAATCTATACTACTTTCGTTGACTTGACAACTGAATGAAAATTAGATGTGAAGCTATTAAATAGGCCCCCGTGACACATCTAAGCCAAGTGTACATTGCCGTCTAAGCCTCGTCAATCTAGTGGTTGACCCATGCTAGCTGAGTACAGACAGTTTGTTTGCATAAATTGCATGAGGGAAAAAAACTCACTTTGCATCATGTTAATTTTTTACTTTCAGTGGCCAAACATACATTTTTATAATAGCACAAGTGTAGACTTAAAAAAACCCCCACTGAAATTGTATTTTCTTATAAAACATACTCTTAATTATAAAAACCTTTTTTTATAAAATTATTATATAAAACTAAACACACAGACAATTACAATTATTTTTTCAATATTTTATTTTGTAAATTAAATAAAATATGGCATTTGTTGGGTTTTATGAATATTATCTACAAAAGTTACCAATCTTTTCAATGACAAATTCACTATTATACGCCGTCCACTTTATTTGCACCCTGCAAAGGTAAGGCATTTTGCCACCAACTATCCTGGCTTTTTAGTCATAAACCTTTATCAGGACCATAAAGCATATCAGCTCCCATCTTGTGTAAACACATCTTAACAATAAAACCCCTGGGCAATCCAAAGCCCATAAAAAAGATAAAAAGAGTAAGCACTTCAGAACCTACAGAAATCCAGAAGCCTTTAAAGTCTCACAGATCTAAAGGCTCTTGATCTGACTTGGTTAAAGAATTTGTGGTGTGGCATACTAGTGAGGTCAGTACTGGCTAGATTTCAATTTGAATGCCACAGTCAGCACCAGTAGGCAGTATTTTTTTGCGCCTGTTGTCCCAAAAACACTTCAAGGAACATTAAACATGAATCAGTAAGCCAGGTCATTTGAGGATAATCAGATTGATTTCAAGACCAAGCTCATTCTGGTGGTACCTGTGGGATTCTGGCTTCTGTGTCTTCACAATTCATGCATCGAGGTAGGTTAAATTGAGAGAAATCTTGTGAGAGTATTTCAGAATTGCAAGCGCAAAGGTGTGCGTGTGTTTCTGCATGCATGGCAAGTGTGGCTCTCTCACTCTCTTTCTCTAGCTCACTCTCAATCCTATCACCTCTCTCCATGAACCATTTACCCACCAATCTCAAAGTTCAAACCAATCATTTAATTGACCAGTGCTAGACCCTACTAATACTCTCAAGGTATTAAAGGTAAGGTATTAAAGAGGTCTCAAACTGAGCCTCTTATTGTCTTTGCATAGTTGCACCAAGAAGACAGAGGTAGAAATAAAGATCATTAGAGTAGTTAAGTTGGCTTCCACCATTAACAGTTGGATCTTGATGGATTAACATTATCGTTCATTGTGATTGAATGGAATTAAGTAATTTGCCATTTTAGCAATCTTCTGTAATAGAACCTGTCAGCTGGCTTTGGAATGGTAAGCCCATTTGATTTAAGATTGTCTATGGATTGGGTATTAAGATGGGACATTGTTAATTGTATAAGGAGGCCATCTCTAAAATGTCCATGCTGGCATTTTAAACATAGTAGCTGGTCAGATGGTTCATAACCAGCTTAAAGCAGAAAGAAACCATCTACAAACTTGATTTTCCCAAAAGGGAAGACTTAAAAAAACAGCTACGGTTTTTCTCAGTGACCACCAATGTCGATATTTCTCTTCCTTTAGTACACCAATGCAATATAAACCTAGGTGACCTCAGCAATGTAATCCAGAAGTAAACAAACAAAGCATATACTGTATATGTGGAAAGATACATTGAAAGAAGCTTGGCACACCACTGGCCACGCACTGGAGCTAGGGCTGGGCGATTTTCCCGATTTTATTGTTTTGCCATGATTGAATTTTTTAGAAATCAAGGAATATTACCAAATGTTAGAATTAGACACTTTGACAATATGCCGGTGATAACAGTAAAGAGAAACGATTGATCCAACCGCATGTCGGCGCACGTGATTAACCGCTCACGTGTGACGCACTCTGTGAAGGAGCATTAATATAGCGCTAAGCGCCATTCCCACAGAATGCGCTTTTGTGTTGACAAAGATGCGACACGGGCAGTGGAATAGGTAACACATGCAAGAAGATGGGAGTGAACTTCTTTGAACTTGAGCGCAGTGTTTTTAGAATGACGTTTAATGCATGAGACACTGCAAGAGATGCGAGCACAAGAGTCAAACACATCCATGTTTACACAGAAAAAACAATGGAAAAGCAGCGCAATCGAATAAAAAACCTGTAAAAGACCTACTACTGTATGTTTGATATTTCATGTTTGCATCATGGTGACAGGCTGAAAACTGCTGTTGTTTTTACAGAACATTTATAGTTAATGATAGTCTACTGGTGTTATACCTTCAGTCATTTTGAATTTGAATAACCGTGACTTTTGAAATTTTTTAAAAGCATTTTCCTCGTATTATTTCTGAACACATAATATGTATAAGACAAGTTTGTACAATATGTACTTGTAGTTTATGCATCTTTTCTGCAAAGATATTTAACAAGTGATTTGTTTAACATTTACATCATGTTGACAACTTCATGTGTGCTGCACTTAGAATAGAATTTTCTTTAACTAGAGGGTTAATAAAGAAAAAGTAACTTGAATCATGTTTTAGTTACATTTTCAAGCTGACTAGATAAAAATTCGTAAAAAATAGAGAATCGGTCAAACATTCTAGAAAAATCGAGATTTCAATGTTTTGCTAAATCGCCCAGCCCAAACTGGAGCTGCATGTTTCTGTAAGTATACAGTACAAGCAGCGCCACATTCTATTCCTGTAGCACTTGCTGTGAATGCTGCAATACGTCATTGAGGGTGCAGCCTGGGAAAGAGCTGGTGGAACAGTGGCCCCAGGACTGAATAGTCTGAGGTTGAGGGGATTTTTTCGAAATGTCTAACTCCCAACCAGGCCTCACTCTGACGAGACATCTCAAATACTAACAGTGTGGTGAAAGGACGGTTAAAACTTGTTACAAGACATTTTGGGGTTGGGTGCAAAGCATTGGATTGATTGTTTCCAGTTATTCACATACATAGCTTACGTTTTGCTTTAATAAACTCGACTTAGCTTGTTTAAAACCTTCATTAAAACTAATTTTAATCATTTTAGAGTAGAACCACTACAAATAGCAATGCTAGTAGTTAAACAAATTTTTTTTCCTCAGTATTTTTGTCTTGTTTTCCAGTATAAAAACCTAAATATTCTTAAATCTAGATACATGTGTTTGGAAAACAATTTACATAGTATTAGATATTAAGTCTTGTTTTCTGAAAAATGTATGAAAATTAAGTGACTTCTTGCTTAAAATAAGAAATTCCAATGGGGTAAGAAAAAAACAAAATTAATTTAAAATGAAAACAAGTTTTTTTTTTCACTGGCAGATGATTTTTTTTTTTGCATAAGTCACTCAGTTTGCATAATATTGGTTCTTATGTAATTTTGCTTCTCAAGTATGTATCTTGATTTCCCAATGTTTAGATATCCATACTGGAATTCAAGACGATGCTGAGCAATAATTTTTTTTTTTTTTTTTTTTTAACAGAGTATCTGTAATTTATAGCATTTGAATAGTAAACTTACATGTAGTAAACTACTATCTCCATGTAGCCTGTAACGTAACTAGGTACTAATCTCTAATCTCCCAGCACTGTTCAGCTAAAACGTTTTTTAATTAAGTTTGAGAACGCGAACGAGTAAATAAAGAGGAGCATGAAAAAGTTTTTGGTTAGGTTGCGTGCGACGTCGAGAACTGGTGGCTTCTTGGGAGTGCATTCTTCTCTGACAGCATCATTAGGCCAAACGAGTGTGGCCTGGGAGACGCGTTCTATCAATAAAGTACCAGAGACTAGAGGCAGACTGCCAAAGCTTGCCCAAAGAGAGTGGCTGAGCTGTGGGTGCAAACAGTGGTTGGAGGCTGGCCGAGAGCTGCGTCCCAGGGGGTTTGCTTGGAAACACACCCGGCCCTTGCTGCCTCACATTTCCTTGCTCCTTCCTCTCTTTATGACTCAAACTGTCAATCTACGAGCAGAATCCTCCAAGATCTATGTTTATCCTACCCCTCTGCAAACCACAGTTTGGTTTTTACCACTGTACATGTGCTGAAAAAACACATAAAACAGCATAGTGAGTGGATAGCATGACAACAAAACAACATAGCCATAACATCAAGTAGGGCAGAGTATAGGTCTGATGAGGCCTTCGTGAAAGATGTTCTCCTGGCTTTGAGAAGCTGCTGGCAGCCTGCTCATTGCTGTTCAAGCAGCGTGAGAGAGCAGCTTTGATGACAGACCACAGAGTAAATTTCCATTAATCTAAAAGCAAACTCAGCTACAGCCACTGCAAAGCCAACCACAGAAGTCCCTCAAAGTTCCAAAAAGTGTCTAAAAAATTAAAGCGCAGATGGTACATGCTAAAACGATACAGCTGTAGTTGATATTCATTTTTTTCTGGAGTTTCCCCCCCACAAAATTGAACTGAAAAGGGGAAAGATACAAATCATTGCACTGTCATTTGCTACATGTAAAAAAAAATAATGTGTCCCTTTTATTGACACACATACAGGGGTTAGACAAATTAATGTAAACTCACATTTTAATAGAGGTTAATACAATTTGTGCATGCTAGATGCTACAGCTGAAAAAAAAGAGTTGTGATTATCTTTTCTTCATTGTCTATATTCTCTAGACTGTTTATCAGTGTAGTATAAGTTGTATTCAGTTGTGTTTAGTATAAGCCGTGGATGAAATGGGATTGCAGTCTTGTCAGACTTCCAAAAAGACCAAATCAAGGAAACCTGTTTAACATTAACAGTCTGATTTTTTGGAGCTTTCAGAACAGCAGTCTTCATGATTATGACTGCATAAACAAAGCATAGCATGACATCATCAGCAAAAAACAATAGTGGGCGAAATATTAAAGTGAATGATAGGGACCATCAATCACTAAGAAGGAGTGTGTCCAAATAACACAGAACTATCGCAGCAAAATAGTATTCACCTACACTGTTTCCACAAAAACTGACCAGAGAGAACTTCACAAAGCCACCATCCATAAAAGAGCCACAATTGCCTAAACTTTAATCACAAACACCAATGTTAAAATGCAAAAAGGTGAAGTAATAATCATAAAACCTGAAAAGCACCAAGATGAACTTCAACATCTGCCCTGGCCAGAAATAATCTGACTTGAATATTATCAATCCACTGTGGGCAGTTTTGGAGAAAAGAGTGAGAAGCTAACATCTCTGAAGCAATTGGCAGATGTTCTTATAGATGACATTCAACTGACTATTCAAAGTCATGGGTTCAATTTCCAGAAAATACACATTCTGGCCAAATGTACATATGGATAGTTCAATCAACTAGGGCTGGGCGGTATATCGAGTTTGTACGATATACCAATATTTTCTTTTTAAGGCAATACCGTTTATATCGATATACAGTAGTTTGATATGAGCGAGCGCATCTGAAAATATAGTGGAGGACACAGATTGAGCTGCTGCGGAGAAAGTGCATAATCCAATTTGTTCTAAACATGTAACAAGCTTCATATTAAGGCCTTTAAAAACTGGTAAGACAGTTTATAGTTTTGTTTTGCATATTAGTGGCTCGGCCCATCATATGCTCTGACAGAAAGTCTGCGTGTGCCGTTGACAGAGACACTAGGCTACTCACGCTGATTACTGTGTTTGAGATGTGCTGTCTTCCTGAATGCATAACTTACATTTCACAGGTATATTCTCCATCTGTAAATGTTAGAAACCCATGGAAATATTTAAATTTTTCTGTCAGAAGTGCATGAGCCTTCTGCTTTAGCTGATTCTCCGCTAAACTTCACAGACTTCAGTGAACGAGCACCGCCGCGTGCATGTGCGCCAAACAGACAGAGCTAAATTAAATAGGAGTGCAATAATTCTGACTAAAATATAAATTTTGCTGAAATATTTGTAGTTGGACAATAAATGTGACATGTAGAATTTTAAACCTACAAGTAAGTCTATTTTATATGATAGCACTGACTGTAAAGTGACTGTAATGGGGTAATCAAAATAGCCTAACACAACTCTGTGCTTTTGTTCTCATTTATTTTCATTTTTAGTTTAGTGAATTTAATTTCCACTTTAAAAGCCTTATTTTTTTATTTTAGATTGCAATGTTACAATGTTAGAATGAAATGTGATTTAAACCCTTTTTTGCACATAATATAAAGGCTTACATGGTTACATTCACTTTATTAGTTTTCATAGCCTTTAATATGTATTGTTTTGTTGGACAACATTGGGCAGTAAGTGATATATATATTAAATACAGATTTAAAAAAATAAAAAATAAATACCGAGATATATACCGTATATTGCAAATCGGACAAAAATACAGAGATATACATTTTTGCCCATATCGCCCAGCCCTACAATCAACAATGAAAATTCTGCCATCATTTACTCACCTTCATGTTGTTTCAAAATTGTATGACTTTCTTTCTTCTGTGGAACACCATGAAATAATTGTTTTTTTTTCTTCATACAATTAAAGTCGATGGGTTCCAAAACAACATTGACAATTTCAAAATATGTTATTTTGTGTTTCACAGAAGATAGATAGTAAAACAACATAAGGCTGAAAAAAAACCATCAAGGCTTTCTTCATAGTTCTCCTCAATGTTTCTGTTGTTTTGTCTGAAATTTTGCATTTCAGTGCACTATTCTTTATAAAAATGTTCAAAGGAGACCTTTTAAAAGTAAAAAAAACTATCCTAAGCACTTTTCTATTGATTGTCAGTTTGTTAAACTCATCTCTATTCAGCACACACACACACACACAAATACTCTCACCTAAAGGCAGACATTTCGACACAGCCAGACATTACACACTCTAGTCTGAAAACTGTGCACAGAACTACAAGAACAAAGTTTATAATCAGTTATATACAGCTACTTGGCAGCACAGTAGAAGGAGAAGAGATCATATTTTTCCATGCTTATATAACTCTGCTGGAGTATGGAGGAGGAGGGGGAGGTAAATGAGACTTTGCTGAAAGTTAGGTCCGACTCTGAAACTGAGAAAAAGTGGAGCAAAGAGATGGTGTGAGAATCTGCTGAGGAAGGCAGCCTCAGTCTGAGATCTGCCTGGGGGCCATCTCATGCGGTCTTTCCCTCTTCTCTTCCTCTATTCCTCTACCGTTCTCATCTGCTCCTGAGGGTCACGACTATCACAATCCCCTTGACTGTTTCACGGAAGAGGCACTACTCTCATTATAAAGTCTGGGACTGTCTTTTTTCATGTGTTTTTACCACACTGATAAAGCCCTAAGCATAGTGCTTGCCTTTTCGTTCACTTTAACTGCATTAGAGTCCTTCAGCTCAAGGGTTTCAGCTTCCAGAACAGCCAACTACTTCAAATCATCAACTACAGTAGCTGATAATGAAGAAGCCATTGGAATGTTCTGTTTCTGTTGATATATTAGCCCTGCATCTGAGACAAATTTGAATATTACTAGGGTTACCAATTTGACACATTCTTTTAGTTCAATTAAATAATACAATAAAACAATTAACAATGCCAGAATGCCATATGACCCATACATGTATGTAGATACAGTGAAAAAGGAATTGGAGATACGCAGGCTTGAAGAATAATCTTGAATCTTCATCGTCAGCATAGATTTTTCTGACCTCTCTCTCTCTCTCTCTCTCTCTCTCTCTCACACACACACACACACACACACACACACACACACACACACACACACACAACCATTCAAAAGTCTTGGATGAGTAAGATTTTTCTTTTCATTGATACTTTTTTATTCAGAAAGGATGCATTGAATTGTTCTAAAGTGACAGAAAAGACATTTATAATGTACAAAGGATTTATTTTTTTCCCAATAAATGCCATCCTCTTGAACTTTATATTCATCAGAGAATCCTGAAAAAAATGCATCAACAAAATTATTAAGCAGCACAACTACTTTAAAAATTACAATATGAAATGTTTCTTGAGCACTAAATCAGCATGTCTGCTAAAAATTCAGCTTTGCTATCACATTAATAAATTACATTTAAAATACAATTAAAAAATAGTAATTTTAAATTGCTAAATTATTTCACATTATTACTGTTTTGATAAAATAAATGCAGCCTCGAGAATAAAAGACTTCTTTCAAAAACATTTGTAGCGTCTCGACCAATCTGACACACTAATTTTTATTTGATTTAACAAATCAATTATTCATTAGATTAACAAGTCGTCACAGTCCCCTCACTCAATATACTGGATGCCAGGATGTCTGCTGAACACCAGGCCCTCTGGTCACCGTGACAACTAATCATGATATCACTGGTTTTATGACCCCCCAGGAATGTGAGAAGGATAGCTTAAAGGTGCCATAGAATGCATTGATACAATATTTTTAAAGGTATGTGGCTTAGGTAAGGGCAAAAAATCTCCAAAAACGGTTTTACATGTCCATTTACAACCCTAGGATTTGTCCCTAGAATGAAATGGTCTGTTTTACTTTATTTGGAAGGGTCATGAATAATAATGTAAATAAACTCTGATTGGCTGTTTCACAGTGCAGCTCATTTCAGTAGCTCACACAGCAGGAAGGAAACACAGGGAAAATATATATTTCAATACTTTCTCTCGCAGTTATATTGTTGGGTAATTATACTGTATATAAAATGCAGACATCAGGAAGCCGCTATTAATATGTGGGGCATTGAAACTGCTTGCGAACGCACGATCGCGTTTTACTTTCACTTTCGAGATTTGCGATCGCACATGCTGTGTAAACTACAGCGGCAGTACTTACCACACATTTTACAAGATCAGATGCTTGTCAGTGGTGCTCAGGATCTGTAAATCATTCGCCATCATCCTCAGTCATCTCTCCTTACTCTGTTTATGTGGTAAGTGAAATCTTATGTACTGTAATGTAACAGGCTACTGCTAGCAAGCAGCTAACCATGTCCCTTTAGTTGCTTGCGTTATTTTATTAGAACGCTTTCCGTGCCTTTCTGAATACAGACACCAACCCATCCCTGCATTTCACATTCCCTGCACAGCCTTGTAACATAACATTTATTTCCATGATCTGCCATTTTCGCTGTTGTCCTCGCTTGTTTCTTCACAATACCTGCAGAACTTCTGATGATTTGGCTGTGCAGGTCCGGCTGGCGGCTGGCCAAGAACATGGGCGGGTATATACAAATGTTGGGGGCATATATATTAGGGTTGGGTACCGAACGCTGTACTTTTAAGGGTACCGAACGAACTGCGTCGGTACTACAGAGTACCGATTCACGTTAAATCAATCGGTGCCAAATTTGGGTATCTGAAAACGCATCTGGGCGCATAAGCTACAGAGAGAGAAAGAGACCCTGTGATGTGAGGTCACCCCTGCAACTCGTTCACCCAACACACAAAATCGCCTTTTGCAAAAAACTGTAAGGCATTAGTCACTTGCACTATAAACGGTAATGCTCCGTGACGCTTTGTTGGTCTCTGTAATGCTGTAATGCAGTTCCTTGTTAACTGTAATATCATGCTGCACGGCAGTCTGTAATTACTTATAAGTGTTTTGTCATCAAAATGTAACACATCTTCAGGGTCCTCCAAGAGTCTTTCCACCATTAAACCTCTCCGTTCTTCATTTTCAGTTATCAATAAATGTAATACCATTGTTTGACAGTGCAATTGTAAGTTTTTTTTCCATTAGCTTTCAAATAATTTTGAACTTAGGACAGCTGTGGGGTTGCCCAAAAGTTAAGATGGTTGTTAGGATTTTTTGTTAAGTTAGGAGGTTTCTGTAATACCCCCTTCCTACCTAGTTAAGATAAGATAACACACTTAGGAAACACTGTTCTGTAATAGCTTTTGTCCTAAATGTGGTCCTAACTGAAATTACCAAACAGATAAGATACGATTTTAAAGTTAGGATCTTTCTGTAATACGCCCCCAGACCTGCTGTAAGAGTCACTTCGCGAGAATTTGACTGTTTCATTTGAGAAAAATAGCATCATCATACTGTATACACACAGAAACTTCATGGCAACCTGTCAAAATAAAAGTACGGTTTAACATGTAACAGAAATATATTACTCTTGTATTACTTTTGTTCAGTATAATGTACATCTTTAAATATTCAATTTTCTATCAAATTTAAATAAAACAATTAAATTATACAAATAAATATTACAACAAAAATACAATTATTAGCCTATTAAAAAATGTTTTAAAGGAATATTCACACAATTTTTCTTCCATGTGTTAATTTCAACAGTAAACCTAAGTTTGTTTGCCAAAAAATAAAAGGGTTTAAACTGAAATAAATGTTTTTGTAATTACACAGAGAGTAAAGTAACGGAGAAAGGTACCGTTGGGTACCGGCACCGAAATTCAGGTATCGATACCGGTACCGTACCGGTTAAAATGTGAACGGTACCCAACCCTAGTAACTATTAGTGATACCGACTGTAACGTCACAGTCAGTGTTATGTTCTGATTCACCTATTTTTCAGTTGTCTTTTGAATGCACAAGATTTACATAAGAAGGAGGAAACAATGGTGTTTGAGGCTCACGGTATGTCATTTCCATGTACATAACTGTTATTATTAAACTATGCCAAGGTACATACAGTTTTCCATTCTATGGCACCTTTAAAAAAAACTTACCAACCCCAAACTTTTGAACAATAGTGTATCATATATAAAAATTTGCATAATTAATTAGCATATAATGCAGTTTCATTATGAATTAAATCAAATCATCACTCTTAGTTACAAATGACCTAGTTGTCACCAATGTATGGCAAATGTACGTATGGTTAAGATCCTCTTTGGGAACATCATAATTTAAATATGCAACAAAATTCAATAAAACATTCTGGCAAGAAACTTGACTGCAGATGCTCCCAAAATGCCAACACTCAAATATCAATTGCCACCATAAAAAGCTATGTCCCAAAGCTTGCAAATAAATTATATCTGCTTTCCCAGAGAAGACACGATCTTTGTCGCTGTCTTGACTCCTGTGGGTTTCTAAAAGGGCACATCTTTGATAACACTCAGCAAATCGGCCCTGGGGTTCTTCATTTGATAATTATCAGGTAATGTCATTGATGTAATTGGCACTCATTAGAGTACAGTAACTCTTTAACTCTCAGCCCTTCTGAACTTTCATTTTAATAACACACACACACACACACACACACACACACACACACACACACATATTCATACATTTGTGGCTGCGAGGACTGGGACCTCTGCGGTGAGGGGGGTTATCATAATTACCACTGTAATCAGTTTCTCCTCCACCATGTTATCGTCTCAGTAATTATTCGGGTGCTAATCGGAATTTATAGTAATTAATCATATATCAACATGCGTCTCTCCATCAATTAATGTAAATAAGCAGCCGTGTGATGAGAGCCCAGTTTCATCTGGTGCTTTCTAATCTTTTTTTCTTGTGGTGTTAGGGGTTAGTGAGGAGGCCTAAGGGTATGTAACCCTATAGACATAGTAAAAGACTGGATTATTCTATGAGTTCTCAAAGGCTAATAATTGGTTAGCCAAACCCATACTCATGAAGTACATTTAATTTCAGTTTAGACTAAAAATGGGTGTAGTACTGTATTAAATGTAATTTACGGATTTATTCAGTTTGTGTGTTGATATTAAAAGATTAGTCCAGCATACAGCTTCAGAAGTCTTGGAATACAGCACAAGAGACGTTTAGACCACTTTTACAATACTTCTATTTTTCTTCATTTTAGAGCTTGGCATCACAAATCTTATTTTAAATCCATTATACTGAAAGTGTGCCCAGAATGTTCAAATATTAAACTTTTGTATCTTATGGAAGAAAGAAAATGCAGAGTTTTGGAATGATTTGAGGGTGATATTTTGAATGACCATTTTCATTTACATGTGAACTAATGTATACCTTTAATGTGGATGATTTAAAAAGATGGAGATGGAAACAAGTACGAAGATTAATAAAAAAAAGAAAAGAAAAGGAAATTGAGGGAGAGAAAAAGAGAGTCTGCTGTGTGATATCTTATCTGAGTTCTCCCTGCGTGACACTCACATGATCTCTGTGTATACTTCAGATAATTTTGCACAACAGCACTAGTTATAAAAGTCCAAGCTCATAAATTTCACCAGCGGAAAATATTGACAATTTTTTTTATTGATGTTTGATCACCAGGTGGCTTACATTAGCCTTGATAGCAACAGGAGTCAGATTGTGTTTAACTCTTTATCCATTACTTTTATAGGTTTTTGGGTGGGACACCCAAAATCAGCGTAATAAAATGTTAACAAAACTGCAATCACCCGAGCAAAGCAGCTCCAAATATTCCTTTACTGCATTCTTTTATTTGTGTTTGGTGTTGAAATGTGAAACGAGCTTATAAAATCTTATTTTCCAAAATGTAGAAAAGAAACGGACACTAAAAAGATTCTCATTATTTACTGTCAGATTTTAGAAGCCAGCAACAGTGCAAATGTGACACAAGGTCACCTTTAATCTTTTAAGTATCTGTAGTCAACTAAATGCAACTGGTACCTTTTGCAGCAACAAAGTCCTTTGCTCACATAAATGCCTTCAATCAAAATGATTATGTATCATCTTCCATGGATCTCGGGACATTCAAGGTTGTCCTGCCATCTCAGCATGACATCTGCTCTTGGTCTGTCAGCTTTGGATCAGAGGCTAAAGACAGGGGCATCTTTAATTGTACTGAGAAACTGTCTTCAGCCAGCAGGGCTCTGAAGCAAAACAGTTTATGCTATTATGTCAAGTTATGCCAGAGTCAATCAATGACTTAAGCAGCTGATTTCTGACATACTGAGCAATGCATACAAATATTTTGGCCTAAATTTAAGATTTATGTATTTGCATATGAAATTTCCATCCATTTGGATTACACAGGTATAACAAAGTAATATAATACGCATACATAATGAAGCAGGTAAGAAACAGGTACAGTAAGATTTCTGTAGAACTAATGAACTGAATCTGTTTTAAATACAAAATTACCAGGTGCATATATTTATCATCAATACATTTGTTTTCAAATCATACACATTAACTAAGTGAATATTATTTGTTTCTTAGCTAGTCATATTTTAACTAAGTTCATACTTTTGAAGTAAATCACATTCTAAGCAGTTTTAATAAATGCATTTTGATATAGATATACAGTAAATGAAATATGATTTATTGTGAAATATTTGAAATATGATTATATAAATAAAATCAAGTTGATGCAAATGGTTAGTAATCTACGCCACAATTTTTGCAGTAATCTAATAATTTATGTATGACTGACAAATATGCAACATTTATGTTAAACCTGTATAATCCAAATGGATGGAAGTTTTATATGCAATTCAATGCATAAATCTTAATTTTAGGCTTAAATATTTTTGAGTGCTAAGAACAATATTTTTTTATGATTTAAAGGGATTGACACCTAGACCTCCATGAATTATGATCCAAGCTATTCTGTGTAAAATCTGTTCTAATGCAATTTTATAGAAATCAGTGCTTTATTGTAAAATGTGCTTTTATATGGTACAAAACATGTTACATTATTGGTAATTTTCACATACAGTATTTGTGCAGTACAACACTAATATCACTATTATTATTGGTTTCTATCCTAATTTGTCATTTTAAAAGCACCCACCACACATACTGTATATTCCAACCGGTACTAATGTACCAATCAGGTGCTGTTGCCACCATCTGTACAACTTGGTGGCAACAGTACAGCCACATATCTCATATGTTAGTCTGGACTCCTGCCTAAAGACATAATAATCATTAGACTATGTCCCGACATTCTAATTATGAACCCATAATTCATCATGACATGAGTTCCTGGAGCCTCTTCTATTCACTTTTATCATCAATCGACATGTCTTCAACTCATGAAATTTACAAAAAAAATCTGCTGACTGGCCTACAAGACCAAAACTGCCATTCAAAGAAGTAAACACTATTTCAACACGTCACTCACCTTCACAAACCTGATTCAACCCCATGCCCAGAACAAACCAACTGCTTTGAAAGCCAGACGGCAGCCCTGATTGGATTCAGAGGGAGCCTCTTTCAATTTCTAAGTAATGAAATCCAAACTCATTAGCACAGGGAGAATCCCTTTAGCCAACCATGCAGAATGCCCCTATAACAGCCAGTCAGATTAAGACCCTAGAGCAGGCCTAAAACCATGCACCATGGAGCTCCAGTGCTGCCTAGCTAATTCAATAAGAGAGTCTTGAGCTCCTGGCTCTGTAGCAGGGTTGGCCTTTTCCAACACTAACTGCATTTGGATTTGCATTACAATGTTGCAACCAAAGAACTACCCATTTCATGCAACCTCCAAATCCAAATGGCATATTGCTGTGGAAATATTCATGAGCATTTTGATATGGTGCAGCAGTACATGTGGGGACTGTGCATCATAGTGGATGTTGAGATACTGCTGATGATAGATGCAAGTTGCTTTTAACTGTTAGAATAAGTTCTATGTCATAAAAAAATTCATATATATGTATATACAGTACACAGCCTCTTCAGGCTGCAAGCCTGAAAAATCAAATGCACTTCTTGGTCAAAATGCTTTAATGTAAACACAAGCTGTTTGCCTTTAAAAAAAAAGCCAGATGTGCCAAAATATTGGATCTGTGCATTGAGCCTTGTAGTGTAAATTCAGCCCAATAGACTTGCCCCTGTCTATTATGTTGTTAATATGAATTAAACACAAATATTGACCAGAAACAGAGAAACTATTAATTATTTGTTCTTTGTTACAGTTTATTTGAGGAATTATTTTGATTTTTAAATATGTATTTAAAGAATATATTCCATTGTTTAAATATAATTTATTTAAATGTGAATTTGATTTATATTAAGATTTAACTTTATATTACTTTGTTTACTTTTAAATAGAGAAGTGTATTCAGTGGCACATTAGTTATTGCTGTTGTAAATAAACTGGTGCTGAAACGTGTGAATTTTCACTCCTAATGAAAGTTTAATATTGTGATACCTCAAGAATGAGAATTAAAAAAGGTCCTGCTGGTGCCTGTCCATATAATGGCAGTGAAAACACACCAGTATAACCCCTTTTTTTTTTTTTTTTTTAAAGTTGTGATAAGACCACGTATCACAGAGTGGTCCAATGCGACATGTGTTGTATATTCCAAGTTGTCTGGGGGTAACCAGCTTTTTATATGACATGTAGCCTACATAAGTATATGCAAATGAACAATGTGTACTTTTTCGCTGTTACGTACACCAAGATCTACTTGTTTATTTGTCTGGAAAAATAACTTTAGACAGCTCCAGGCTTTTGTGAAAACTTCAAATCATACTTAGGCATTTTTGTGTTCCCGCTCAGATGAATCGAGCCCAGTGCATTATGGTCGTTGAAGTTTTCCTATTATTATTATTATTATTATTTGCAAAAGGGAACACTACAGCCTTTCTTCTGTTTTCTCTAGTCATTTAGTAAATAAATAAATAAATAATAATCTTTAACAAATTTCACAAAGGCTGTTAATTGATGGACTGGAGTTATGTGGATTGCTTGTGGATTATTGTGATATTTTTATCAGCTGTTTGGACTCTCATTCTGATGGCACCCATTCACTGCAGAGGATCCACTGGCAAGCAAGTGATGTAATGCTACATTTCTCTAAATATGTTCTCTAAATTCATCTACATCTTGGATGGCCTGAGGATGAGTTACAGCAAATTGTAATTTTTGGGTGAACTATTCCTGTAAGTACAAAATAAATGATATACAAAATACATAAGGCATAGGCATTCAGTGTCTAGCACACATTACACACTTTACCCTAGTGCATGCAGTCAGTTACTAGGTTCAGAGGTCAATGTAGTGGCATGTTTGAGTAAGAAGAAAACTTATGTACTGGCCTAAATCCACTCTGTCCTCAACAGGCTTACACAATTAACAGAAAAGGACATTCTGAACTCCAGGAATAATTGATACATGGCAGGGTGTGCTACGTACTGTACAACAGAATAATGGACAGGATATTCTTCTAGGCTCCTCATGAAGTGAAGCTCGCTGGGGATAAAGTGACTCTGTTCCATCAGCAATAAGCCATTCAATAAAGAGTATCATGTTGCACATTCATGGCAGGAGCTGTTGGAGATGTCAGACCCCACAGGGAGAGGTTTTTATTGTGAGCTCAAGCGCTTCTGTGATGCTAAATCAGCATGCTGCCTCCCAGGCCATTGTGCTTTGCCCACATCAGATGAGAAGAGGCTCTGTCAAGAGTTATCTTACAGTACTTACATAATCACATCACAGAACGGATGTCTTACTTTCAATACTTTCACAGGTGAGGCAGCTGGGAAGCACAGCTACTGTGTGAAATATGTTTGGATATAAAAACTCTGCTTTGATGAACATTAAGTGCAAATAATGCATGTCTTTGCATTATTCAAAAAAAAAAAAAAGGTATTGTTATATTAAAGAAATACAGCTCAAACTCTTTTAGCAAAGCGTTTCATAAAAAAGTTGGTTAGGTTTAAAATGATAAAACAGACATACTGCTCATATTGAAAACAAAATTAGCATCTAAACCAATGATATTCAGGAATTTTAAGTGTGATTTCAACCCAGCATAGTTGTCATCGTTAGTAGGAGAAAAAAGAGTGGGTAAGCACTAGAAAGAAAGAGAGAGAGACAAAACCCTGGAGGAAGAAAATATAGGGGGATCAGAAATATATACTGAGTGGTTGTGCTTTAAACTCACGGGTCAAATCTGCTTGACCTTTGACACTGAGGGGAAAACCGTTCAGAAGAGCCATGGTCATATGGTCATAGCCATGTTATGGTGTGTGTGTGTGTGTGTGAGGACAGCAGGGATGATCGAGACAGCTGGTCTAAGCTAAAGGCTATGTGCCAGGCTGCCAGATATGACCTAATGGCTTTGCTCAGTACCTAGGATGAGATATGCATTACAAATTTCCATGAACATATACTAGACTAGTTTTACTACTTACCAGGTTTGATTTATCTTTTTCTTTTCTTTTTTCAACTTCTTATCTTACCATACTTGGTACATACATGTAGACCATAGACCAAAATAAATAAATAAATAAATATAAAACAAAGATTTATCTCAAGTAACATAGTAATTTTAAACATTTGGACATATAAAAATAAATATAATATGTTATATAAAATTTTTTTTTAAAAAACTGAAAGATTTAAATGGTATAAAAAAAGAAAAGAAAGGTCAAACAAAATAGTTGTTTTTAACATTTGGGCATATGAAGTACTTTGATCTGTGACCTGCCAATATACTTTGTTAAAAAAGAAGTTGTTAAAGTGGTCCAATTACACTTGTTCACTTTTTCAACTTTAGTTAGTCTGTAATGTTGCTGTTTGAGCATAAAAAAGATCTGCAAAGTTACAAAGCTCAAAGTCCACTTCAAAAGGAGATATTTTATTCAACTGAAATCACTTTTCAAAAACTACAACGAACGACTCGTTTGGACTACAACGCATATTTTCCGGGATTTGTGATATCACAAATATCGACGAATGGGACGAGACCTGGTTGAGCTGCACTAGAAAAGGCAACGATTGTTATTATCACTATGTTGGAGACACGCTAGCTTTCCAAAGGCAGACGAACTTAGAGTGATTACAATCATCCGGGTTTAAATCTAGCTCAAATTGATTTGATTTTGATGCATTATTTACACTGAAGCTCGCAGGTGGTTATGGTAAGGGGCATGACATTTCCCGACCAGGTGCCAAATGCTGCCAATCACAACACACACTGGCCCAGCTAACCAATCACAGCACAATTCATATTTCAGAAGGCGGGCCTTCATTTGATACAGGAACTATTCGAGCCGTTCATGCCAGACTGGAGAGAGAGGTGTAGTAATAATGTAAAATATGTGAAAAATAATGTGTTTTTCAAACAACCTAGTATGAGCCTGTTCTAGTGCACCCCCAGAACAAAATCAAGACTTTGTAAAAGAGCATAATAGTACCCCTTTAAGGCAGGCAATGATCTGACTAATTCTTCCTCAGAAGTGTTTTCTGTAGCAGCAGTTATTGGCAGCTTTTGAGGATTTTGTCTGTGAACTCATCTTTGGATCTTCCACAACTTTGACTGCTGTAAAGTTCCCTCACAATCTCAATAATTTATTTGCAAGTAACAAGGCCAGACTCCTGAAGCCTATTTTTCCCACTTGGCTTTCATTTTTTTCTGACGTCCCATTGATATTGAATCCCAGCCGTTTTCTTTTGATCTTACCTCAAGTCATGACCGCAACTCTGTGAACTTTGGCTACACTGCCTACTAGACAGGATAAAGACGCTCAGCTCAGGAAGGCTGGAATTTGGCTACATTTTCAATTTCAGCTCTTGGCAAACCCACAAGCCTGTGAGGAGAAGAGGAACCCTGCTAGGCAAGGCCAGTTTCCATTTAGATTGGGTTTTTCTGTTGCTAACAGAAAGCAAGAGTTCAAACCCTATTTGACAGGAGATGGGGAGCGGGCAGGGCTGAAAGACAGGGGCATGCTGGGAGCACAATTCATATTTCAGAAGGCGGGCCTTCATTTGATACAGGAACTATTCGAGCCGTTCATGCCAGACTGGAGAGAGAGGTGTAGTAATAATGTAAAATATGTGAAAAATAATGTGTTTTTCAAACAACCTAGTATGAGCCTGTTCTAGTGCACCCCCAGAACAAAATCAAGACTTTGTAAAAGAGCATAATAGTACCCCTTTAAGGTACTAAGGTACTACTACTGCTTCTTAAGGTACTACATTTGTATATAACATGGTCAAAAATAAAAAAATTAAATAAAATTACATAAAATTAAATTAAATTAAATAATTAACATTTGGGCATATAAAGAGTTACATAAAATCATTTACATGGTATCAGAAAAAAAAGTAATTTTTTATACACAGTGTACCATGACAACAATGATACGTGGACTGAATACTCTTCACATTGTACATATCCACAAAATATTTTTTAAATCAAGGTTCCCATGGCATTATGCCCAAAAACCTACAGCAGTACAAATGGTTCTTTCTGGTGGTTGTTTGCACCAAAAAACAGAATGGTCAACATGTAATATTCCAGGTTTACAACTTATTGCCCTGAGGTAAAACTAAAATATGATATCAACAATTTAAAAAAGAAAAAAGTCATCAATATCAAATACACAAAAAGCATATAACCAGTATTACTACTCCTTTGAGAGCAAATTTCATTATCCATGCTTCTTCACTTGGGTACAGGGCAATATATACAGACCACACTTGTGGGTGTGTGACTGTGCATGTGTGTCTATGTGTGTGTATGAGTGTTTATGAGGCACAAATGCATGTTGACAGGGGCAAACAGTGTGAATGTGTGTGAGGGCAGGGCTGTATTAAAGCTGTGTGTGTGAGGTCTCAGGGGCTCTGTTTGTGAATGTGTGTGTGAGGCCGAGATGTCATTGTGTGCCTGCTTCCATCTTGCCACCCTGACCATTACGATCCCCCGGCTGCCTATAAACCTTTCCACCCATAAGAGGAAAGGTGAGGCAGCCGTTTTATTGAAATGTGAACAGAAATTAGAGCTGTTTCTACACATCTCAGCTCAGGACAATGTCAAGGCCCATTTCACAACTTCATACAGGCTAACCTTGACCCCCTGCTCTAAGGGCTTGCTAAAGGCCCATAATGTCACACCATTATTCTCTGCGGGCTAGAATGAGATGGTATCGGCGACAGTGCAGATGACCTGATAAACTGCACTCCACACAATGCTTGGCCACATAAAAGCTGTAAAACCCCAGCCCGGGGCTGAGCCTCGTAAATCACACCGCATTAGGGACTCAGTCGCAGCGGACAAAGCCTTTGCTGCTCATTTATGCAACATTCAGCTGAAGTTCTCAGTGTTACTGCTAGTCTGACTTTCATCCCTTCACTCTATTGCCTCTCAGGTAACACACGAATGTCACAGCAAACATCTTTTGACAGCTTGTCCCTGTCTCACCCTTCATCTCTTCACATGCCAGTTACTGAAACGCTAACATGATGATGTCAAACCTAAGGCTCATGGGTCTAAAGGCAACTTCCTGTTATTAATATTTCAGGCTTTAGTGCTATACTACGTACTATAGGCCAGGGTTATTTTCATAAACAAACTAAAAGCATAATAATAATAAAAACAAATAAAATAAAATATAAAAAATTCAACATATCTTATTTCATCTAGCTGACAAGGCAGCATTTCTCATTTTTGTCAAGTGACAAAAACATGTAACAAGTGTAACCACAGCCATGTCACCCTGTAGCCCAAAACTGGTTGCCCACTGAAGCTAAGCAGGGTTGAGCCTGGTCAGTACCTAGATGGGAGACCTCCTGGGAAAACCAGGTTGCTGTTGGAAGAGGTGTTAGTGAGGCCAGCAGGGGGGTGCTTATCCTGTGGTCTGTGTGGGTCCTAACACCCCAGTATAGTGATGGGGACACTATACTGTCAAAAAGCACCGTCCTTCGGATGAGATGTTAAACCGAGGTCCTGACTCTCTGTGGTCATTAAAAATCCTATGGCACTTCTCGTAAAGAGTAGGGGTGTAACCCTGGCCAAATTGCCGCCACTGGCCCTTGTCTATCATGGCATCCTAATAATCCCCATCCACTTGATTGGCTCTATGACTCTCTCTCCTCTCCACCTGTAGCTGGTGTGTGGTGAGCGCACTGGCGCTGTTGTACTGTGGCTGCCGTCGCATCATCCAGGTGGATGCTGCACACTGGTGGTGGTTGAGGAGAGACCCCCCCCCACATGATTGTAAAGCGCTTTGGGTGTACAGCAATACGCAATAAAGTGCTATATAAATGCATCATTCATTCATTCATTCATTCAAGTAACAAAACTGAAAATATAAACAAAAACTATAATAGTATATCAATGACACTAAAAATAACAGTGCCTAACAGTGCCTAAATAACCTGTTGATTATTTGAACCGCTTCTGAATATTTTGAATAAACTTTATTAATAATGGTAAATTCTAAATTATTTGTTTTTAAAGCAATGCCAAGTTTTCCCCAGAGTTATTAAAACATAATGTAATATGAAGTTAACCTGATGAAATATATATATATACAAAAGTTTTTACGTTCTTCTCCAGTGAGTACTCAAGCAGTACTTAAATTGAGTTTGACACCCTTGTACTTGCTTTAGTCTCTCTCTATCCCTCCCTCTCTCTTTCTCCTATTTGCTCGATCATCCACACGTTCCCAGTGGAAAAGAGTTATACAAGGCCTTGCACTTCAAAAGGCAGTGCTAAAACTGGAAGCGAGGCAAAACAAACAAATGCAACAAATATATGCATTAGAGTTGACACATGCTGATGAAACTGACTGGAAACACTTTCAAAGCCGCAGATGGTTTGGAGCACATGCCCTCATTTATGACTGACCACATTTTTTATTTTTTTAAATAAATCTAATAAGCACATGCGTAGACACACTTACAATAAAGTAATCATGGTATTACATTGTATTCTGTACATCTATATAAAGGCACCTTTATATATTGTATATTATATGTTACAGTATATATTACTTTCTTTTTTATTTCAGAAAAGAAAATTGCCTATAATATCTGGAAATAATACATATTTAATTGAATTATACAGAAAACTCCAAGAAAGGTGTAATAATGGAAAATTATGGAATATAATGGCAAAACATTACTGATTGGTTAATAATTATCAACCCATTCTTACTGATGCCACCAGGACCTTTCGACAAACCCTCATGTATTTTAGCCAGTTATATAAATTTACTGAGCTCACAAGTTAAAAAAGTTACCAAAGTAATTTCACAACAAAATGTCACAGAAAATTAAGTGTTTATGTTTTTAAGGCATGAGAATATATGTAAATTATAAAAGACTTTATGATATAGCATTATCAGATATAGTGACTCGCTCAGATATTGGCATGTGTGCATAAAAAAATATCTATAAAATCAGAAATCTCAACATAAAAGACATCAGATTGAGGACAGCAATCGTTTAGTCCTTTGCATTCCAAGATCACATTCATTGATAATCTGTTCTTTCTTGGCACATTACTATAAAAAATGTCCTCAGCCACTAGGATTTCTCTTAGCCAAGTTGGAACCTGGCTGTTCCTTTTTTTCTTTTATTTTCAGCCAATTTCCTTTGTTGGCAAAGTGCCAGTGTATCTGCATATGACATTTCTGCATGCGTGCGAGTAATTTGTTATATTAATTGGTCCGGATTGTCTCTCCAACTCTGCCCCTGAAGAGACAGAGCAAGACACAGAGAAAATAAAACAGAGGAGGGGGAAAGAGAGAGGGAAAGAGTCAAGGTCGAATAGCTGTGTGTTAAGATTTATTTGCTTTTCATGGTGGTATAAATTCTTTTGTGACACACACTTACTCACATTCACAAACACACTCTTACTCTTTTCATGCACTACTGTCCACTGGGCCTTTTCTGAGTCTGTATGCGTGGTTTGTTTGCAATCAGAATGTGAGGAAATCCGTTCTTTTGTCTATATGTAAATCTGACCAAATAAGTCCTCATGCCTACAGCATATGATGTCATGGCTGAGCAAACACATAATTGGATGAGAGACAATGAAGTAAGCAGTAAGCTGACAGCAGCAGAATCAATGTAAATTCTTAGTTCATTAAGTGCGTACACATAATTTCTGTGTAAACATACACAAATAAAGTACGTACATGCGTACTAGTCTCCATGATAATGAGCTTTGCATATCTAAAAAGCACAGACCCTAAGCTTTCCCAACTCATAAATTGACCTGGGGTCAGCCACCATGTACACAATCAGACTAAAGCTTTTAGAAACAGACAAATCTTAGCTAAGCCTGAGACAGAAGCTTTGCTGGTCTTATCCATCCCTAACAATGTATATACCTGACACACTTAATGGATTGGTGCTTTTTAGGTCACTTTTTAATTAAAATCTCTTACATATCATATGTGAGCAGCTAAGCTAGCAGCGAAAAGTTCATGTGTGTGTATGCCAGATAGATTTAAAGTAGAATTACTGCCTCAGCACAACAGAAGGACTGTCAGGCCAAGTTATTGGTATTGAAATCATCTGCTCATTTTGAAAAAAAAAACACTAGTGGTTGAGAAACATACATTAAACAGACCTTGAGGGAAACCTAAAGACCACTAATGCACAGCTACTGATAACAAGACAAACATAAACAGTAACGTAGCTGCGCCCATGGCAGTGCTGCCTATCAGGAAGCATGTTAAGGGTACTCATAAAATGATGGCAAATAACTGCAGACAGGGTATCATAGTGCCAAAAGCATTCTTATTGAATTAATTATTGTGAAATGAAAATTTTGGCTATTTTGAACTTGCATTATTATGCCATCGTAAAGGAAGCATTGAATGCTCAGTACAAATAACAGCTCATCACTCTATAGTCAACATGCAGACATACTAGATACTATTTCCTCTTTTTTATAGTATATAACATAAAAGATCCACAAATTAGAGTCTTTCTTGTCAGTGCTGGATAGTTAGCTAGTACACGTGTAGTGGTTGCTCTATAATTTTTAATGTGTGTAAAAATACTGGTCATACAGTAATGAGTGTCTTGGCTTCATGCCTGTACTTTCCACACTGGCCATTTCATATCAAATATTTGAGTAAGATTAGGTGGCAAACTGCCAGAGGAAATCATTCACAATGTGTGTGTGTCTGTGGGGGTTTATTTTGATAAACTTTAAAGACCAATTTGTCCCAAGACATTAGCTAAATCTGACACAACCTCCCTATGGGCACATTCGGGGACATGCTCTTTTGGAAAAACAATTAATAAAGCAAGTTTTTATTTTTAATGCTAAGTTTATTTTGGGTTTATATGTAGGTTAGTTTATAGCAGTTAGGATTAGCTATATAAAAACAACTGTGTGCAGTAATACATAGCTAACAAATGGTTGTTTTTACATTAAAAAGGCCAATAAGAAATATCTGACCATGACATTTTTATCCAGTTCAAGTTCAGAGAGACCCTTGATACGAAAAGAATGATTAAAAGGCGCATATGGTCCATGTTCATAATTTATATTAACCTCCCTGTTTTACAATGCAAACGTGCATGCAATCTAGAACAACATCAACTGTGGCTAATTCTACTCCGGATCACCTTATCAACAACGGTAAAACTAGCTAAACAGCTTAACATCGTCCACGTCATATTAATCAGAGCTTGATTAGCCCTGTGCTAAGAGAAGGCAGGGGATCCTTTAAGGAAGATTAATGTGTTTTAGAGTGCAACTGAGGCAACCTTAATGCGATTGCTATCTCTTTAATGAAGAAATGGTGTAATCAGAGGGAGAAAGCCAGGGAACTAGAGAGAGAAAGGGGGAAAGAGAGAGCATCTGCTCTTCTTAGGCATTAAAGCTCAGATGAATTAGTCCATGGCGCATGAGGACAGCTTGGCGCTAATATCACGTAAAATATACAGTCAAAAAGTAATCCTAAGCATTCTAAGTATAGAATGTGATGAATAGTTCCGCCATTCATTATGCCTGACCTCATCTGCTCTCATGTAAACTGTCCACTCTCAAGACTTCAGCGCTACAGCTACCCATAATGACTAGGCTTGAGGCCTGTATGACCAAGCAAAATGCCAAATTTGAGCTTGTGCTTGCAAATGACCTTAGATGGATGAAGATAGAGGAAGGGAAAAAAAGGGCTGTGGAACAAAGGTCATAGAGTGAGCAGCTCAAAGATTATTACATGGTACATTGAAGCATGTGATTGTGTGCAGCTGAAAGGCTGCAGAAGAAAGCACTGGTCATTTTCACTGGGTCATCTGGGACACCAGGTCAGCCAGTGGGGAATTCCATGAGGCTGCAACATGACCTCAGGAGAGAACGTGTGCATGTGTGCTTGTGTATATATAGAGGTTAAAGTCAGTGCTTGGGGGCATGACTGAGAACCGCTGTGTGTGTCATGGGAAACAAAGGCTAGGAGGGACAGAAATATACAGAGAGAGAGAGAAAGAAAGAGTGACAGATATAGAGCTGACTTTTCAACACAACAAAAATAAGTACTCCTTCAGCCAAAGCAAAGAAATTTAAAATTATTATTATTATTTTTTTAAAATATGACAGCTCAGCACACTGCTAAAAGAGAAAGAGAGAAAGAAGAACTGGAATGAGAATAGTTGAGTAAAAACAAAAGAGAAAAACAGCATGCCGTGGCCTTGAGATTATCTAGAGTTTGGACAGCTTGGTCACTCTGTTTCCAAAACCTAGTAAGCTGCCTCACTCCCAGCTGCCAACACAGGCATCTGTTTTTTAAAGCAACTTAACAACATACTAATGCTAAACACTTTTAAAATTATTACACTTTAATTTTAAAGGGACAGTTCACCCAAAAATGAAAATTCTGTCATTAATAACTCACCCTCATGTCGTTCCAAACCTGTAAGACCTTCGTTCATCTTTGGAACACAAATTAAGATATTTTTGATTAAATCCGAGCGCTTTCTGACCCTCCATAGACGGCAACAGAACTACCACGGTCAAGGCCCAGAAAGGTAGTAAGGATATGGGTAAAATAGTCTATGTGACATCAGTTGTTCAACCTTAATTTTATGAAGCTATGAGAAAACTGTTTGTGTGCAAAGAAAACAAAAATATCAACTTTACTCAACAATTTATTCTTTTCCGTGTCAGAATTTGACGCACGTTCATGAAGTCCCTGACAGTGACAGAAATACCATAAGAGTGGCTGTGACCTTTCCTAAACTGTATTCGTCATACCCTTCTCCTTGCTTACTTGTATTTGCCCACTTTCCTTTTTGTTTCCTCTCTCTCTTTCTCTTTAGAGCCCATGCTAACAGCCACAGTGAATCCATCAGCATTTGACAAGTGCAGTCATCCAAGAGAGAGTGAGCCTGATGTGGCCCCCAAAAGATTGCTCTTTAAATGCAATGTTTTGCCAACAAACTTTACCAAGCTGGAACATATTAGGGCCAAACTAGAGAGCTGGAGGCACAGGAGGGGTCAGTTGTTTGCTAAAGCACTCTAGGTACATTACTGGCTGCCTCCAAAAAGGAAGTCATACATAAGCTGATGGGTTATCGTGCGAATGGATGCATTCTAACCTATTTTTTGCTCTAGTTGTTCTTTTGTGTTTTGTATGAATCACATTTTTGGCTGTGAAGAGGTTCACTCTGCTCGTAGGCCACCCATCCAGGCTCCTTTGCCCTCTGACCCCAGTTAATGTAGCCTTTAGTGAAAGAGATGATGAAACCATTAGAAAAGAGAGCCTGTGCTCACAGTCTCTGCAGATTCTGAGTTAATTTATCCACACAAATTCACGAGGATGCTCGAGGGCTAGTAGTACTATGCATGTAAAATATGCAAGTGGAATAATTTTTTTTTTCTATTGTTCAAAATTATTATATTTTAAACTGAAAGTTAATACGCTACCATTCAAAAGGTGTCAATAAAATTTTGTTTTGAAAGAAATTCATAATTTTATTTATCAAGAAAACATTAAATTGATCATAAGTGACAGTAAAGAGATTTTTAAGGTTACAAAAGTTTTCAATAAAAGAAAATGCTTTTCTTTAGAACTTTCTATTCACCAGAGAACCCTGAAAAAATATATCACTGTTTCCAGAAAATACTAAGCAGCAAATGTGTTATCAACAATGATAAATAATATAGAAAGTTTTTAGGCACCAAATTAGCATATCAGAATGGAGTAAAGGCTGCTCAAAATTCAGATTTGCCATCAAATGAATGAATTACATTTGAAAATATAATAAAATCAAATAAACAGTTCATTAAATTGTAATATTTTACAGTATTACTTGTGTTATTTTTATATTTTTAAATAAACAATTATGTTAATAAATACAGCCTTGGTAATCATAAAACATTTCTTTCAAAAACTTTAAAAAATAACAGTAACAGTAGTGTATATGACAGCCAATCGAATTAAATCACTGAATATAGTTTAGGGGTAAATGTTTCTGACCATGACTGTTAGTTCTAAGTAAGGCTCAAGCTTGCCACTGGAATCATTGCCCCTAGTCTTGCTTTGGGGCTAAGGTTATGACCCCACAGCAGCAAGAAAAGGTCACACCAGAACCCATAAATCTATGTATGTGTCCATGGGTGGTGCATTTATAAGCTCTAAGTTCTAGTCTGTTACTTCACCCCAAACTGAGCCTCTGTATCAGAGGCTGCATTGCCCAACGTTTTCAGTTACCTTTTAAAATGAATTTTGACCAACTTAAATGCTGAGCTCTGTCTCTGAGAGAGAAAAATTGGGTACAAACAAATTTATGTTACACTGTGACTTAAAGTATTTGTCAGCTTTGTTGTGAACCCATATGTTTATCCATGCTTGCTGATTTACAAACCCAAAAATGCTGTGCTGCAAATTCCGAAATTAATGTACATCATTCATAATTGCTCAAGTTTGCCCAAAGTGAGTTGCTTAAGTGCATCAAAATGGAAACCATAAATCCTCCACTGTATTGTGCTGAACTGATATAATTCACATTTAATGTACTCCTTTATTATAAAAAGCTGAGGCTAATGTTAACCTCCTAGGACTACCTGGGACTCCAGACATCTAATATACCTATATTCATTTATATTATATTGCAGAAGTTCAATGACTGAAACTCAATGTTTGGATTCTAAATAATGAAAGTAGAGAGTGTCGAGCCAGAAGATCCATAACAACCGAGTTTCATCAGGCCTGCATCAATGCAAGTACCTATAGATGCAAGTATTGTGAACTATTACTAATTATTTTAGCCCTCACAAGCTTACCATGAAAATGCATTAAGTCCTCATCAACCAACCACTTTTATCAACCTCTCTTCCTTACACACACACACACACACACACATTTAGGCCTACACCCACAGAAGACACTACTTTAACATCTACTTCCAGAAATGTTCATCCTCAAAGACAAGCATAACTTGTTTGGACAAAATCAGAAATCTATAGATAATTATGATAATTCTTTATAATTAACCACCCTAGCTATCAGTGCCAATAAAGCAAAAATTAATGGAATATAAAAACCCACTGGTTTCTTTAAAAGGAAGCATTGGGTGATGCAGTAAGTTTACAATCATAGTCCCAAAAATGTGTTATTAAAAATACAAAGTACACAAATAAAAAAAATCATCTAAGAAGATAAACCTACAGAAGATTAATAAAATGATGAGAACCTCTGATATCCTACCTGGAGCAGCTTGTATCTCCACTAGGCCTCCAACCATGATAAGTGCCTCAAGAATCTTTACATGATGCTCTGGGTTTACATCCGCACTGGAGCGAGAGAAAGAAATTTTAAGAGTGAGTATATAT